>NC_090025.1:78563044-78795544 GCF_037176765.1 Anolis sagrei | reverse complement strand
CACAGCAATACCTTATTGCAATCAATTATATATACAATCAATCATTATATATTATACAATTGATTGAATTAATAAACATGAATTAAAATGCATTTTTGAAGTACTTTACTGTTTGAACTATATGGTATTCATAAATGGCAAACGTCATGGTTGACTAGACAATATTCTGAAATTTATCATGATGAGAATAATCAGACTATATTGTCTGATTATTCTTTGTATCATGGAATGTTGCCTGTGGTAGGGAAGGGTGGATAGGTGATCATGTACTACCACAAGAACATAAGAATCTGTAGTAACAGAAAATGTCAAACCTTCTGGAAGTTCTTCTATGTTAATTCTACCTTTAGTAACTATTAATGCTAGAAAACAATAAAGTCATAGATCCTTTCCAAAAATCCCCACCGAACCCAATACCATTATATAGAAGTTTACATATTTGAAATGCTTCGTATACACCTCAATAATCTTTATAACCACCATGAAAAGCAGGATAATTATTTCCCTATATGCTGGATTCGGGAAGGAAGAGCAGAATTGCTTGCCTAAGACCACCTAAGGTAAGATTTTAATGGTGTCATCTAACATTATTAGCCATACTGCTACTTTAATTTGCCACATAATTCCACTTCAAAGTTTTGTTTTTTTTAAATCACATTTAATTATTGTTGCTACTGTTCTATCAAATAAGTTCTATAACTCAATATTGCCCTCTGGTGGTTCCACAATTCACACACAATTGAAAATAAATCCTGTTATAAATGGTGTTCAAAACATTTGGAATTCTACTTCCAATATACTTTTATATTCCAATATAATTTCAGGTGGACAGTCCTCACCTGCACGGGGTATATTCTCAGATTACAGGTAACTAACCCACCATCAGCAAGGTATTAAATTTTATCTGTAGAAATGTAAAATGTGGCAGGGACAGATTGCTTAACTGTAACTAGTTCTTTATATGGTCATCTGTGAGTTCACAAAAAACATGTTACCAGCACAGTGGCTCTTTTCAAAACTTCTAGAGCTCATATATAAGCATTTTAGCAGTAGCCTTTCACACTCCACTTTTAGTGACTTGGGGCTCATCGTAAATTATAAGAAATCTCATCTGGAACCATCTCAACACATAAGGTTCATTGACACTCTGTTGGACTCCTGAACCCAACAAAATGCCTTTTCCCCAGACAAGTAGTTCTGCACAAGGCCATCTTTTGTCATCCCAGGATTCATGGATTCCACCACATTGGTCACACCATTAGCCAGACTTCAAATGAGGCCTTTCCAGTCCTGGTTTCTATCCTATGATTCATTGATAGATTCTCCTCACAAAAAACCGACCATACTGCTAATCATACATTTTTCCCTGTGTTGGTGGACTGATTTGAAACGTGCAAGTGGGCATGTCGTTTCTCCTTCCACTATCTACATTGTATCTTTCAATGGGTGGGGAGCACATTTTGCAATTTTTATACCACACATGACATCGAAGTGCCACTGCATCAATGAGAGCCTTCCCACTTCAATTGGCAGCATGATGAGAAGTGATGACCAGTCGCACTGCCAGTTTACAGAAGCACTGCCAGTTTACAGCTTGAAGCAGCACAGTAATCTTGTTTTCTTCCTGAGAGAGCTGATTATGGCAAGGGATCATCTTCTCCCATATGGGTTGTTGATAAGTCTCCATGCATATTGCATAATAAAAATTGTATACATCAGGGCAGTTTAGGAATAAAATGATCTTCCTAAAGCACTCAGCTTCTTACTTTTCTTGTCAGTATGTGTGGAATGGATTTTTTGGGAGGTCTTGGATTGGGCTGTGTCCACTGAGTCCTCTTTGGGGAGATAAAGCGGGGTATACATAATAATAATAATAATAACAACAACAACCCAATGCCATCAAAGCCATTGTTGAAAAGTTGAAGACAGATCCCAATTGTAGACTCTACAAGGAAGCAGATGAAACAACAGATCACATCCTCAGCTGCTGCAAGAAGATCACGCAGACAGACTACAAGCAGAGGCATAACACCATTGCTTAGATGATTCATTGGAACTTGTGCCACAACAAAGAACTGGTGGGATCACATGCCGGAAAAAAGTTACAGAGAATGAACACGTCAAGCTACTCTGGGACTTCCAAATTCCGACAGACAGAGTTTTGGAGCACAATACTCCTGACCTCATGATCGTATTAAAAACAAAGTATGGATTGTCAATGTTGCAATCCCAGGTGACAGCAGGATTGAAGAGAAGGTGGTCCCAGTGGTGATCAGCACACTGGGTGCAGTGCCTAAAGACCTTGGCCTTCACTTAAACACAATTGGCACTAACAAAATTACTATCTGCCAGCTGCAGAAGGCCACCTTATTGGGATCTGCATGCATTATTCGCCGATACATCACACAGTCCTAGACACTTGGAAAGTGTCCGATGTATGATCCAATATAACAGCCAGCAGAGAGATCTTGTCTGTTGTGGACTGATCTTGTTGTGTTTCAAATAATAATATGATTGAGTCAGGTTTAAAGTGTTGGCCTAAACATTTCTCTCCTGTATCCTTGATCTTGTATAATGCCTCTTTCTTCTTAGATGTGGAAGAAACCGATGATGCTATTGCCCAAAAGTTACATATATCCTGTATAAAGTAAAACAACATAGAAACAGATGCTGGAACAAACACCTGCATATGAAATCTATGAAAGACAGAGACATCAATTTGCGTTTCTGGCTGTTTAACCTACAAGTCAAGCATCTTAGGCATCCAGGCCATGTGGTCAACAAATTACCAGATATCATCAGTAGGCAAAGCAGGGTCAGTCTCACCCAAGATAATGGGTTGAAAACTTCAAGTCGTCATGGCAGATGTGATAAAATCTGAGTCAGAATGCAAACTTGGAATCGGATAAAGTGAAGACTGGAAACCAAACAACATACAATGGAGAAAAAGTCGAGTGCTACAGACAAATGCATCACTGTTGAGATGGAGGACGTACATGTTTGACTTCAGTTAATTCTGAATGTCCTGGACTGAGATGGCTTGCCTTCACTGGAACCACAGCTTCCATCTCAAATGAAATCTTCTGTACAGATTGTCCATGTTGAGAAGAATGGTGTCAATATCTGTGCTGATGTGGAATGTCCTTGAAGGCACAGTACTGATGGGGGAATAGTTAGGAAAGGCCCTTCTCTCGGTCCTGCCTCCACCTCAAGCTTGGTTGGTGGGAACGAGAGAGAGGGCCTTCTCGGTGGCTGCCCCTCGATTCTGGAACTCCCTGCCCAGGGAAGTCAGAATGGCCGCTTCCCTGCTGTCCTTCCAGCAGCAGGCTAAAACCTTTTTATTCAGGCAGGATTTTAAAGCTGAAGGTGTTTAAGATCAATTCAGGGGGCGGTGTGGTTTTTAACTTGAATTTGTTTTAATGGGTTGTAACTGGGATTTTAAAAAAATACTGGTTATATTTAATCTTGTTTTAATGTTTGTATATTTGTATATCTTAAGTGGTTATGCTGATGATTTTATGTTAAGCCTCCCTTCGGGAGAAATAAAGCGGGGTATAAATATAATAATAATAATAATAATAATAATAATGTCCATATTCTGTACTGCAGTGATTTTCCAGGGAAGGAATCATAACCATAGTATGGAGAGGAAGCATATGATGAGTAGGTACTACAGTATCATGGGCAATCCCCTCTGTGACAGTAATGAACGCCTACATCAAGATGTACTAAGAGGGGAAGACCTTTCTAAGTGAGGTTGTTTTGAATGGAACCACTGAAGCCATAAACCCTGAAAGGTAGGTCAGGCCCAAACTTAACAGAATCTCAATCCAAACTGATCAAAGTCCAGTTAAGAGTCAAAACAAATAAAAACAAAAAACATTCCTGACTATTAGCCAGCCACACTTTAAAAAATCATACCTTGCATAGTAAAGAAAATGGGACCCACAGAAAGTATGAACTTCAGTATTTATTTTTCCAGAAATGTATGCATCACAAACAAAACCATACAGACGTCAATAGAAGTGTTAGATTATACTTACATCAAGAGAACCTTCATTTATGACAAGTAGCCCCATGTTTTTTCTCAAGAGTTTACATGAGTGTCCTAGTAGAAGAAAAATATTATTTTAAGACTCTTTCAATATCTGAAAAGAGGGCGCTAGTATCAAGGTGCCAAGTGGAGATACCATAGTATTAATGGTATATGCATTATACCACTACACAGAAGTTTCAACCTTATGCTCTAATTCAGTAATACAAACTATGCAGGAACTCTATTTAGAAAAGATTGTACGGCTTTAGAAAAAAAATAATACAAAAAGTCTTTTTCTTTCTTATCTATAAATGCAAATTTGGCTGAGGTAACAGGGTTGTCAATTGTTACATATGGAAAAATGCAAGTTGAGTTGTTTTCTAGATTAAAATAAAGTCTTACAAAAAGAATGAGAGATGCCTCCTTATTTGTGAACTTCTCAAGGTTCCTGAACACAATAGGCTCCCCCCCCCCCCCCCCACCAAATTGCTTGGTTGGTTGAATGCTGCTCAGATTTATAAGAAGATATTCGAAGTCCAATCTAATTGTAATACCCAGTCAAAAATTAGAATGTCTTTAAGCACAAAAATGTTTTGAATCATTCCTTCAAGATTACTGGATTTATTTATTATTTATTTATTATAACAAGTCTCAATTTGTCTCTTAGTCAAGGTTCCTATGGAAAGAAGGGTGACTTGGAGCTGTGAGACCTCTCTCATATGTCTCTTACAATTTTGAGGGAGACCAAATTTCCTGGTAACATGAACAAATATTTTCATTTCACATGCAGATTTTGTAAAATGCAAATAGTTTCAGCTTTGAGGAGTTAATAACACTCCATTTAATTATTGGAATTATGGCTGATGTAGGTCATTCTGACCTTGCTATAGTTAATAATAACTTTATTTTTATACCCCGCCAACCATCTCCCCAAGGGGACTCGGGGTAGCTTACAAGCCCAACAATTACAGATAAAACACAAACAAATTAAAAGCAACAATTAAAATATAAAACAATCACAATTATAAACAACGTCAAAATAATATGGCTGAGAAAGAACATAGCTGCGGTTCAGGCTCCATGAGTAGAGTACAACCTGAAGGGAGCGCAAGGAAAGTGCAATAATCAAGTAGGCAGGGCTGGGAATAGTGTCATCAAAAGTGTTGAGGTGGGCAGTAAGAGGGACAGCATAAAGTGCTAAAACTTAAGGTAGGGACTGGGAAAAATTACTGGTGGCCTGCTTAATCAAAAGCACACTGGAACATTCATGTTTTTAGTTGTGAAGAAAATCTACCTTCTGAAACTAACTAACTGTCGTACCAATAGGGAAGTTTCCCCTCAAAGCAAATACCACCATCAGAAGAGGAATTAAATAGGCAAGAAATGCACCCTTCACACTTGCTGCAAGTATAAGCCTTCCCCATAGATTATAGTATTTGCTTCCCCTCGCCCCCCAAATTTTCATATTAAAAGCCAAAGCATACATGCTTTGTCCTTGGTGAGCACAATGTCAAAGTTAGAAACTTAGAATGAGAAAACCAATAAAAAGGTCACGATGACGTGAAGGTTTTACTGAAGCGTCTTCCTCCTATGGAGAAGGTTTTCTTTGTTTTCTTTATAGTGAGACAGGGACACTATTAGGATTGCCAAATGAAATACAGGACAGGATCTTGTATCTTTAATTTTAGTGTAAAAGGGAAATTTCAGGTGTTGTTTGCATGAGAAGAATCAAGCTATACAACCATTACAGCTTTATAATACTTGCTATAGATTAGAACACTGTGGGTGGATGTATTGCCCCACACTGTGACATCTTAGTCAGTAGACAAAATGAGATATTTTCTAAGAAGCAAGAATTGCATCCTGGGATATCAAAATACCCTGAAGTATCTGACACCTTGGAAGAATATTGATCTAAATTAGAAAATAATTCACCTAAATTATTTTATATTCTCATGTATAAGTTAACCTCATGCATATGTCAGCAGCAGGTTTGGGGGAAAAATGCTAAGGCAACCTAGCATTTTGAAAACATGCAAGTGTGAGTAGATCAATAGGTACCGCTCTGGGGGGAATGTAACAGCACTCCATGCAGTCATGCCAGCCACATGACCTTGGAGGCGTCTATGGACAACGCTGGCTCTTTGCCTTAGAAATTGAGATGAGCACCACTCCGCAGAATTGGACACGACTAGACTTAATGTCAAGGGAAAACCTTTAACTTTACCTAAGGTACAGTACTTATGCTGACTCATGGACATGGTGACCCAAGGTTTTGGGGTTGTTGGTATGTTTTTTTTACTATTTTTTTTAGACTTATACATAAGTATATTGGGTAAATCGAATTGATATCACTTTTTATTTTTTTAAAACTGTGGTTAGAGCTAAAATAAAAAAAGTTACAAACAGACTTATGCCTAATACATTACCTATATTAATAGCAGTTTCTTGCTTATCTCCAGTAAGGATCCAAATTTTGATATCTGCTTTCATAAGAGTTTCTATAGTTTCAGGCACTTGGTCTTGTAACTTATCTTCTATGGCTGTAGCTCCAAGTAACTGGAGATTCTTTCGAAAGAGAACAGATAATTACTTTTTAAAAATTATAGTATTAACAAAAAGAGCATATCAAAAGAGTAATAATACACAACAACAGGGATTGGAGCAGATAATTTTAAACCAAAGATGAGAACTTCAAAATCTGGAAATCAACCAACTCAGGATGGGTTATCCAGGCGGCCACATAAGTACAACCCATGTCAGAGTACTTTGGAGATTTTCCATAATCATATAGACTTTTCCTAATCTATAATGTTGAAATGCTTCTACCAATGCTTAATTACTATGGTAAGAATTGTAAGTTAAATATGCTGGTTCACATGGTATCTGCTGAGATTTGGTTCCATGGCACCCCATGGATATCAAAATCCGTGAGTGTTCAAATCCCATTATATGCAATGGCAAAATAAAAAAGCAAAATCAAAGCTTGCTTTTTTTGGATTTCTCTGTTTTTTAATATTTTGAACCCATGGATGATTGATTTCATGGATATAGAACATGAGGATACAGAGAGCCGACAATATTTTTAGCTCCGTTTTTTAGCCTTGGCCTTCAAGCACTTCCTTGAAATTGAAGTGCTTGAAGGGGGAGCTGACCACCACCACCACCACATTATATGAGGCTGTGGATCCTGGAATCTGTTTGAGGTCACCCTCTGTGGTTGGTATAATCATCATTCAGCCTAGAACTAGTTCCAGGGTGTACAATCTAATCTGCACAGCAACACAGCATTTTTCAATACTGGTTTCAAACTGATCTAAATTGTTAGTGTAGATGTGCCCTAAGTTATAAGGCAAAAATGAAAACCACAGCACCCAGGCTTAGACACCGAGGCATATAAAATTGTGTTTAAAACTGAAAACATTTAACTTCAAATTAACGTTCACACAGTTGTATTTCTCGAAATAAAATTAGACCACTTCAAAGCTGGCTTCTTTCTTTTAAAACTATACGGTAAATTCCAAATTCGGACATTTTATCAACAGAAATTTCAATAAGGCTAGAGATATAAAAAGATCACATTCAAGTATTACCTACTTTTTCAATTAGTTCATAACTTTCTTCAAGTTTTAGTGTTCTATTCTGTACAGAAGTTGAAGCTCTTTCATAGACATTTCGCCATTCTTGATAATCACTTTCTGAAATTTCAGCTACAGCAAAACACAGTGTTCTCAGGCCTTAAAAATGAGAAAAGAATGTTTCATAAACATTCATTTTAATTTTGGTTTCGCATGGCACTTTACAAATAAAAAAACCCGTAACCATTCTATCTTACTGAGAGAGGTAGACATACATGAGGAACACAATGAAATAGCATGTGGACTGCACATGACTACCGGTTTTGTTTAAATATTCATGTCACAAGTCTTGATTACTTGCTGTCACAGAAGCTTTCCCTTCAAACTCCAGCCCAACAATGATCACCAGAAAACACAGGAAATTACCATAACTTCCCAAACCCACAGCTCACCTAGAAATGGTAGATACTGAATAAAAGCAAAATGCATGGAATAGCATGGAACAAAGTAATTAATTATATAACATAATGTTAATTTAAGAAGAATTGACTAGAATAGAAAATTAATCCTACAGAAGTAGGCACAACTTCCTGATAATTTGGCTAATGCTCCAACTTTCCTGAAGATGAAAAATGCTATGCTTTAATTAATTCAAAATGGACCACAGCATTATGTACAAACCGTGTACCTCTCAGAAAAGAGATCTGAGCTCATAATTACAAGCAGTTGTCACTAGTTGGCTATTCTACAAAGAAAAACTTCATCTGTAAGAGAAAACCTTATAGTTCCAGATATAGTGAATAAATGAATGTTTGAATTGGCATCCAAACACATTTTATTTAAAAGTAAAGCTGTATCAAAGTTAAATGCATGAATGGCCAACACGCCATCATTATGTGAAAGAAAAGAAAATGTAAGAATGTAAGTAATGTGGGAAGGATTCCTAAGTCACCATGAAGAACCACTAGATTACAGGACACTAACTATATGATAAAAATGTATATGTGCATTTTACAGCAAT
Organism: Anolis sagrei; assembly: GCF_037176765.1. Lineage (NCBI taxonomy): Eukaryota > Metazoa > Chordata > Lepidosauria > Squamata > Anolidae > Anolis > Anolis sagrei. Next base: position 78,786,909 of record NC_090025.1, on the reverse strand, counting down.
CACGAATGCATACTTTGATTGTGATTATTATTTTAATGGTTATGTACAGTCCACATTCTGTTAAATGATAGCACTCACCTTCAGTAGCAAAGAGTTCCAAATGTTTCAAGGTAATGTCTGTGTATCTTGAATTTTCAGCCAGGCGATCGTAAATTACGCTGTCCTACAATGATATAAAACACACTAAAGAATTATTTCTTTTGCATAATACTGAAAAAAAAATCCAAGTGTATGGAACATAATACTTTACATATACAGATCCATGATAGTCCATGGAGGCACTGCAGATGTTTGCAGTTAATTATACTATGCAGCAGGCCAAAATGGTTTCAGGGAATGTTGGTTTCAGGGAATATACAATTCCCTGCAGTTTTATTGGTTTGATAACATTTTTCTTTTCTATCTTTCCAGCAGAGAGAATGCATTCATGGATGTATACAGATGACCAAGGGAGAAATGATATATACGGTACTATACACAATTTTGAAACTTGACAACTGGTTTTTTGTGCATGACTTCTTTCCACTTCTAAATATGTTAAGACTATAGCATTTATGTTCTCATTGTATCACTCACACCAAAAGGGATTTATTATTTTTAACTTGTTACTTGCTTTTACTTTTATTTTACTTTACTTTACTACACTCTTACTTATTGTACATCTCCTAAATGAAGCATTGTCACAACACATTATTTAAAAACCCTCACATCACACAAAACATACAGAATCCAAATTTCAGATATATGGCTACAGCTTCTTGGTTAAGCCTTAAAAATACTATAGGACCACCATCCCTATGTGGTCAAAGTTGCCATCCATTATGAGATGAAAAAATCTACACCTTATTACTGTCTCTGCTCAGTATGTTTCTGCTAAAAAGTGAGTTTACTTAATTTGGGAATGTATTAATTTATTTCAAAGTATTCTTAAAATAACTTACAGCCCCTTTGCAGTACAGTCTTAATTTTCCTGATGGTGTGCGGACAATGACAGACATTCTTTTTCTTGAACTGAAAGAGAGGCACATATCATTGCCAATGGATTTGCAGTGACTTAGTCACTTACACGGAACATTAGCTTTTCTTCATAATAACTTGAAATGAGGTGAAAAAAGTTCAACATATAGAAACAGTACATAAAAATGCAGAAAATCTAATTACTTCCCCTCCAATTCAGCATTGTTTAAAAATGCAACTTCTAGAAGACATTGGAACAGTATCTGTATCTATAAATGCTTCATCTATGGATTCAACCACCAACAGTTTCAAAATATTCTCCACTGCTTTGCTACCCATTCAAAAAGCAAACTTTTTTATATAAGGGATGCCATTTTACTGTGCCATTATTAAAGTAGTAACTGAACATCCATGAATTTTGGAATCCATGGATGGTCTGAGAATCAAACCAAGACCCCACTGTTTAAGAAGAAAAAAAGACTAGTCTTATTACTCTTCTCTAAAAAGAAAACATAATTGCCAAAGATTCTCTAATTATTTCTTTGGAACAATACTTTAAAATTTATTTATTTATTTATTTATTTTAAAAATACTTCTATCCCACCTCTTATCATAGGATCTCGGGGAAGATTAAAAATAAAAACATGGAGCATAATAAAATATATTAAACATTGCAACTGTTAGTCACTTTAAAAGCAACAGGTAAATTATCTATAAAAACTACAACAATTTAAATCATGTAACTGTGTAATATGCACATGAAATAAACTAATCTCTAAAAGCTTTAATAAAAGACTATGCTTTGGCTGGAACCAGAAAAAAACGAAGTTGCTGCCAGTTGGACCTTCAATACATACAGCTCAATACATTGGTTTCCTATTTGTTTGTTTTTAGTAAAGGTAAAGGTTTTCCCCTGACATTAAGTCCAGCCGTGTCCGACTCTGGGGTGTGGTGCTCATCTCCATTTCTAAGCTGAAGAGCCAGCTTTGTGCATAGACACCTCCAAGGTCATGTGGCTGGCATGACTGCATGGAGTGCTGTTACCTTCCCACTGAAGCGGTACCTATTGATCTACTCTCATTTCCATGTTTTCGAACTGCTAGGTTGGCAGAAGCTGGGGCTGACAGCGGAAGCTTACGCTGCTCCCCGGATTTGAACCTGTGACCTTTCGATCAACAAGTTTAGCAGCTCAGTGTTTTAACCCACTGCGCCACCAGGGGCTCCCTTGTTTGTTTTTACCAAGTACACTTTAACCTGTATTTCTTCAAGTGAGTTAAATGCACACACCTCTTTTCTTCTCTACGTCATCCTCACAACTCTATGAAATATATTAATCTAAGAAAGCTTAAACAGCTGAAGATCACCCAATGAGTTTCATGATTCAGCAACAGAAGTTGAGTTTTTCAAGTCCAGGATCAGTACTCTAACAATTACAGCAAGATCCATCACAGCTGTAGAATGAAATATTCAAACTTAGCAGACTAAGTTCCCTTGTTGAAATTTTGCTTACACATACAAATGCAGAAAGTTTCCTGATTTGTTTTTTGACTGTACATTTTCTCAAACTCTTCACTAAGGAGACCACACGCGCACACACGTTTACTTACCTTGTGAATTCTAGCACATTCAGCAATTCATATCTTTCTTCTTGTCCAAGCTGGGGGAAAAGTGAGATAGTGATTATTCTTTTAAAAATATTTTAGTGGTATTTTCTACTTTAATGATTATTACTAACACCAACTAGATAATAACTATTTTGATGTACTTACAGATTCTATAATTACAGAGTTGGGTGTTCTTCCGGTGAAAACAAAATGAAGATGTTTGGCCGCTCTAACCAAAGCCCCCTCATCTGCAACAAACCATTTCATTATTTTCTGCAGAAATGGATAGAGTGAGACAGTAAACAAATCTTTCAAAATACTTTTCTATACTCTCCAGTGCATGGCTGGAATTAATTTGTGGACATATGTCTTTGTAATTGGACTTAAGTCTGTTGGAAACAGAATTGGGTACTTTTTCAACATCTGTATACAGCAAGGGACTGCTTCTGTAGGACAAGTAGGGAAACCCGCAAAATGACTCTTGTGCATCAGGAATGATGCATAAGGGTAATTTTGCTAGTTGCACAAGGGATTCAGTGTGCTTAACGTGATGCACAAGGGAATCAGCATGCAATGGAAGACTGGTTGGGAAGAACAAATTTGCACTGAGAGAGCCCAGTGCCCACTGGAATACTTTTGATGGTGTTACTTTAAACATTTTCGCAATTCATGAGCAGGGTTCCTTAGTGCCTCTTCTACACAGTTAAGTATGCATAGAGTTATGCAATGCTGACCGCAATAGAGAATTCCAATCTATATTTGCATATTTTGGTCAATCTGCTTTTAAAATACAGGGTTAGTCAAAATGCATAGGCCAATAAGCCATTCAATTGAATGGCTTATTGGCCTATGCATTTTGACTAACCCTGTATATATAACATTTTTACAGATTTTATGCAATTATATAACCCTTACCTGGTGATGATGCTTGATAAATTATTTTATCATCCTCTCTTTCTGGAACTGCTGTATGGCACACTGCCATCATTGTCAGAAATTCACAAATGATTGGTGCAGTTGGCTAAGCAAAACAAGCAAATAAAAAAACTTGAAGCACCTCTGATATCAAAATCAGCCACAAAGACAAGAAGAAAAAAGTGGCCTAAATCAAATTCCTTGCCCCAACATTCATTACATGATGAATGTAAGTAAACACATACATAAATCCAATTACTTCAGCTAGTCTAATCTAGTTGGGGCCTACTTTTTGTTGTATGTTTTGGCATGGGCCTGAGAGGATGCCATCATTTTTGTCCAGCAGATGGATTAAGTTTGTCAGAATATTAAAAATTAATTAGATATTTTTAATTACAAAAATGTGAGTCAAGCACTGAAAGGGTTAAATGGATGCAATGGCTCAGCAAAAGCTATAGTTCAATATAAGGAGCTGTGCCTGTAGCTTAGTAGACCTCAGTGTTAGTTTGCCTCAGTGTGAGAGAGGCATCGGTCTGAAATAGCCCTCAGTGTGAGAAGGCCTCAGTGGGAGAAAGGCCTGTTTAAGAAGAGCTGGTGTGAGAAGCTTCAATGCGAGATAAGCCCCACGTTGAAGGCCTCATGCGTGAAGGTTGCTGTGTGTTAAAAACTACTGTGTGAAGTGCCTGTGTAAGTTCAGTGTGAGAAGAGGCTCTGTGAGAGCGAAGCTGTTTATCTGCATGAGAAAGAAGTTCAGTGTGGAAGCAAAGAAGTGTAAAGTACTTTATTTTGGTTATGGAAACCTTGTTCTTTTAAATAGTGCAACCATATTATTTGACTACAAAGAAAAGCCTTCTAAGGAAAATATAACATTGGTCTGTATGTTTTTGTTATCACTTTGGGCTACTGGTGCTGGGTCATGCTGCTGCTAATAAGTTACTCTGCTGTGCATTTTGTTAATAAGTGCATTCGCCCAACAGGGTTGGCCATTGGTTACCATACATGTGAACTGACAACAGTCATCTAGTTATCACATTAAAGTCAAAATAAATAAAGTTCTGGCTTTTCTTTCTGGCAAAACTATTACCTGTCTCTTCTGTTCTTTTATCTTGCAGACATTCATTACTAAAGGACCAAGCAACACCATTAGGGCTCCAGTTAGATTCCACAAATTACCATGCTTCACTCCCTTCAAATCCATTTTATACTTAAAGTACACCTCTCAGATATTCCATTCCCACCTATATACAATTGAAATTCTCAATGGGTTGTTGTAGGTTTTTTCGGGCTATATGGCCCAAAAACACCTCCTAGAAATGCCTCTAGAACATGGCCATATAGCCCGAAAAAACCTACAACAACCCAGTGATTCCGGCCATGAAAGCCTTCGACAATACATTGAAATTCTCAATATCTCCTTGAGAATAGAATGTTGCAAAAGAAAAGGTTATAAAGGGGAAAGCATTAAGTATTCCTTCTACAATTATTTCTCTGCTCTGAATTGTATCCTTCCAAAATAAAAGTGCCTGACAGAAGTTTTAAAAAATGTATGCTTGTCTGTAACTTGTAATTATAATCTTAACTATTGTGTTTTATTCCAAATGTATGTGATGACTGATGTCTGGGATACAAATTAGTTTCCTGTTCATCTTTTTTATTGTGCTAAAACCCCCTTCTCCTTTGAAAAGGCATAATAATTATTTCTTTAGCTTACATGTTTATTTTGGAGGTTTTCTAGCAATGATGGGTCATTAAATATTTTTTCTTCTTTGGTTTGTGTACTCTGCCTAAAAGACATGTGAAATGAAAACATAACATTTAATTTACAACCACAGATCATCAAAACGACAGTCTAGAACAAATTGTCATTTTAGAACTATTTGTTTTGAATTAATAAATATCCAAGATTGAAGTGTTTATTTATTAAGACATTTTGAAATTCTGAATATTCTTAATTTATTAGTACAGTTGAACAAGTTAACTTTCATATAAGAAATTGCAAATGAAGCAAGTTAATTATAATATTAAAAAAATAAATTTATTACCCGCCTCTCCGTGAGGCTTTAGGTGAGGTACAACATCATTAAAACAATATATGAAGAACTATTAAAACACACAGTAAGATACACAGAGTTAAAATACAAGTTAAAATTCAATGATGAAATGACGATTAAGATTTAAAACTGACTGGTTTGATTCACATACAGCTTCCCCCTGTAAAAAAAATACAGTGACAGCTTTGCAATTTTCTAATTGGGTTGCACATGTAATTAGTCTAGGATATTATGTCTTCTATCAGGCAAGCATTTAGCTTTATTGGGCTGCGTCATTTATTAATACTTTAGAAGGCAAAGTCAAGTTACCTGTTATCATAGAAAATCAATGCTGGTGAACACATATAAATGTGTTCAAAAGCATAACCATTTAAATTAAATAACCAATACCCCTATGACCAAAGAAGCTTTCACCTCTTCTTTCAAAGAAACTTGCGCTCCTGGAAATCAAAATCTGTCAGTTTGGAATTGCTCACTTTCAGAGTCAGAAGCTATTTCTCTTATATATATATATTCCAGATATTGGTTTCAACATGCAGTGTTAAAAGTTGCTCTACAGTTAATAATAAGCAAACATAATAATTTTAAAACAAGCTAGCAAATAAATAAATAAATACACTTATTGGAGGTTAGTGCTTACCAATCATCTGCAGGAGAGCCATCATCCTCTGATTCAGGAGAATGGCTAAATGAAAAACAAAGGCAGTAGGAATAAAAGCTCATAGAGAAAAGGAGGTGTTAAATGTAGAGTGTCCAGCAAGGAAAATGAAATTAAAAAAGCACAGAATGCAAATAAAGGAGTGCATGCAGTGGTCAGTGGGAAGAGAGATGGACAGAAAGACTGAGTGGAAGATACAATGAATGACCATTCTAGGAAGGCTGAAGGAGCAATTCACAACCACTGATAAACTTCATCTCACTTTCAAGTTAGTAAGGCTGCCTGCCAACTCTACTGAAGTGACCTGCATCTTCTCCTTGTTGTTGCTGAACCTTTTATTACTATAGGAAGTACTTGCTTCTTTATTTCCCCTTCCATTAAAACCTTTCCCAGAACCTTTTCTCCAAACAGTAGCTTTCCCTTGAAGGGAAAGTTTATCAGGCTTTCTCTCAATTTTTGGTAGTCTTCCAATGCTTCAACCATAAAGAGCTATGCCCAACAGTAGGAGGAGTAAACTGCCCATGCTCATATTCCACATTGGCTGCATTTTGCAGAATCTGTTCTAACTCACATAATGCTAATTTGTACTGCATGAGCGTTTACATCTCCTGAATCTAGAATCTCTAATATAGGTATTCTAGCAAATTTTGAGCTTGCCACTGGCTTTCTAAGAGACAGTGCCGAAACTTATTGAGACCTTCTTAAAGCTGAATCAATTCTAAATGAAATAAATTCTAAATGCACCTACATCCTGTAGTAATATATCACCTTGGCAATTACACCTGAGATGAGTGCTGATACATCTTATCAAAAGTATATGCATTTTTGCTATATCCGAACAACTTTTTAGAATTGAAAACTGACACCTCTTTGTTTTTACTTTTGTCCTTTCTAACCGTCATAGACAAAGACATGATTTAGATCTTATCACTGCAACTTTTGAATGGGAGTATTGATGAGGGGATTTTACCTCCATGTCACTTTCATTAGATGCCTCTCAATGCCCAACTGAATGGCAATAGTGCTTTTACTTAAATCTCTACTTTCTGAAGCCTGCATGCTTTTGGGTATTTGAATGGTTAGAATGGCATTACTACTTTTATTTACAGTTTCACACTCTGATAGCTGTTTGCTTGCAGGTATTTAAGCAGTTTTATTGGCATCTTCATAATCTACCCTTTTGTTTTCATCTGACTGTGCATAGAGCTCTTCTCTGCTTAAGTACCTTTTCTTTTGTTTTTAGCCAAGTCTCCTAACACTGCAATAATTGCTATCTATGCACTACAAATGCTAGAATAAATTACTGTAATAGGATAGACAGACAGACAATGTTGTGGTTCAGCCTGTGATTGTTTCTCTGCCAGAAGATTCAGAGGACATTGAACAAGCATCTGTAGATGCACAGGAGTCTGGTTCTGTATCTGGTGCAAATCATAACCTAAAATACAATTCTCGGTGTTTTACAAGATGGATAGCACAATCTCTCCACATCAGAAGCATGCCTAGAACATGACAAGGCTGCAAGGAAGAGGGAAGGGTGCAAGAACTTTTAAAAACCTATGTTTATGTCCCCCAACATCTTTTTCCATTTTACAGAACTCTATATGATCTGTACAAAAATACTAAAACCCATGTAAATTGATCCAAAACGTCAAAGTAGAAATACAAATTTAGTATGCCCCCTGTTTTGTTTTGTACATGTTTCTAAATTATTTTGAAGGGTCCATTTTGTTTTGAATTCCAAAAATTAGTTAATATTTTGTTTTGTTAATCTGCCCATTTGCACCAATGGGAACACTTTCGGGGCTGGTTTCGCCATCATTTTTATGGCTATCAGGATGAAACTTGCTACATTTGTAGGGCACATTTACCAATGTAAGCCCCCCCCCCCCCCAAGTTTAGAACGTTTCACACATCCACTGATTTTTGGGAATTTAAAAAAGTTTTATCAATAACATTTAAAAAAAAAAACACTACAAGAGCTAATTCCTTGAATTTCTCTACATTGACACAACATAACCTGGGCATAATTCCTCTAATGTTTCAGAAAGTTTCACACATCCACTGATTTTTGAGGATTGTTCTTTTCAATTTCAGGATCTTGGCCAAGTCACTCTCACACATGCAAGGAAAATGATCCTAAAGGGCTCCTAAGCTGTGATTAGCTGGCTGCAGCTGCTGGCTGGCTGTAGATGCTAGACTGGCGTCTGCATGCAAAAGCACTGGAGAACGGACCAAAGGGTGTGATGGAGAAAAGCCAGCAGTCGGGGCTCTGCTTCTTCTCTTCCCCTCTCCCTCAGCCTTGAGCAAGTTTGGTTGTGCCTCCCAGGAGAGTTTGCTCATGCTTGGAAAGAAGCTGACTCATGGAGACATATGTAAACAACTGAACTTCTTCTGGGTGTTTTGCTTCGTCTGAATTTAGCGGGGGGGGGGGCTGCTCTGGGTGCGTAGGTCGCATCGTAAGTACGAATTTGCCAAATTACTTAGGATTTATGACAAGTGTCCAATTTTTTGGAGACCTCTATTATATATTCACTATTTTGCTTGGTAAAGAATCATATTATTTCTACTGAGATTAACTCAAATATGACAGAAAGAAAAGATCTGGTGAGAAAACTGCAAAATTTCAAAATGAATTGCATTTGGCACTATTCTTTCAAACACAAAAGGTGTTGGATGATTATTAGCTGGGAACTGAACGATATTCATACATTAAGTAGGAAATTCTGAATACATAGAGATGTCCCAAGTATGGAAAAAAAGATGCAGAAAAAAATAGAAATTTACTCTTCAAACATTTTTGGAGAAAATTTGCCCATCAAATCACAAGACTACCTTAACACACCATGCTTGATTTTTTAAAAAAAATAATCATGAAATGTCGTACAAATTGAAACAATCAGTACAAACAATCCTTGAAAAGATTGGAATATATGCAGATGTGACAACAAGCAAAACCTAGGAAGATTCATTGAAAGAACACATACCTTTAGAACAATCTCTAACAATAAAGTTTAAGCTCATGTGAAATGGTTGCACGTATGGAATGTCACATAGCTGTGAACCAAATATGTCCTTCGTACAACAGCTAAACAGGCACAATCACAAACTTATACATGTGTATGAACTTGCAACAGGATTCTGACCACTGAGTTTCCAAATCAGTATATTTAGATTGCTATTCCTACATATCTTTATCTAGAAGCAAGCCTTAATTAACTAAGTCTTTAGTCTGAGGAAAGATAAAAATTGTTATGTTGTTTGAAAAAAATAATAACCTTCACCCTAATGTACACATGTCTAATAGAGATACTTACTGAATACAGTGAGACTCACTGGCAAGTAGACAGAACTGAATTGTGCTAGTAGTATTAGGATTACACGGAAAACTACTGCTTCATCCAAGCTTTATTTATAATAAACACTTAAAATCTTGATCTTACTGAATTAGTAGTTTACATTTTGACCTTACTTCAGTTCCAAATATAGAATGATAATAAAAGCACTTTTCTCCAGTAGCAAAAATTATATTATAAAGAACCTACCCATAGGCTATTCCTGCAATAGTACACTTCTTGAATTGCATTACATTGCACGTCAGGGTGCCAGTCTTGTCAGAAAATATGTATTTGACCTAAACACACAGAAATTGCATTAATGTTTTATGATGTTTATACTAATGTGACTTTTACATCTTCATCTAAATCCTCTTGCAAATCTTCAAAGGTAACTTCTTGTAGATATGCACATGGATAATAAGCTACTACACATTTTAGCAAATTGCAAAATAAAACATATTGAAAAAGTAAAACAATGTTACAAAAAACCCCACATTTCTTCTATTAGTTAGACTGATCAGCATTTCTTTCCTTGCCATTAAACTCATTTGGCACTCCTCCTCTAGTGTAGCAATCTGCCCTGTGGGATGAGTGTGTGTAAAAAATTTTTATGAGGGGCATTAAAATATAAGCTAAGTTCAGACTGATCGTCAATTTCCAACCAAATGTTATAGGTACACTGACACTTCCACAATCTGCAAGTGTATAGGAATTATCAACAGGCTACTGTCTGCTCTAGCTCAATGTGCACCAGTTTTTAATCATTATTTTATAAAGTTACTTCTCCACTTTTCAAAATACTGAAATATATGTATATTTAAAGTGGTAAGTTTTCTCTTTTTTGTAACATTGAAGTTGTAAGAGCATTATTTCTACAATTAAAAGTTTAATGGGTTGCTGTGAGTTTTTTGGGCTATATGGCAATGTTCCAGTAGTATTCTCTCCTGATGTTTCACCTGTATCTGTGGCTGGCATCTTCAGAGGTCTGTTGGAGGTGAGGCAAGTGGAGTGTGTGCGCGTATCTATCTATCTGTGGAATGTCCAGGGTGGTAGAAAGAATCATGTCTGTTTGAAGCAGTGTGAATGTTGCAATTAGCAAGCTTGATTAGGCTACTCAATGCTGATCAAGTTTGCTAATTGCAACATTGACACTTGCTTCAAACAGTCAAGGGTTCTTTCTACCACTCTGGACATTCCACAGATATATATACATTCCACTTGCCTCATTTCCAACAGACCTCTGAAGATGCCGGCCACAGATGAAGGCGAAACATCAGGAGATAATGTTACTGGAACATGGCCCTATAGACTGAAAACCTCCCAGCAACCCAGTGATTCCGGCTATGAAAGCCTTCAACAACACAAACATTTAATGCTTTTGTGGATACATTTTTATATAACATTTCAATGAAAGCAGGCCAACACATAAAATAACATTTTCAAGCAGATTTCCAAAAAGAAAACAGTACGGAAATGCAATTGTACTTGCTTTGTTTTTTTATATTTCTATACCAGACTTTACCACATGGCTCTTGTTAAAGCAGATATACACAGAACAAGTGATACCAATACCACAATTATAAATCTAAATAATAAGAACTGCATAGTCTGGTTTTTTTGTGCTTATGGTTTATGAACAATAACCTCCCAAGCAATTTATAGAGCTTGAAACTGTCTTCAGAATTATTTGTATTATATAAGGGAGAGGTAGATTGGGACATATTTGAAATATCTATCCAGTCAGCTAGATTATTAAATGTTGAGAGCAAGCTTGAAATCACTCAAAGTACTTCTCAGACTGGAAATGTAATGGGATGAGGTGTGGATATATATTCTTGGGTGCCAGAAATATTTTAAGGTCCTCAAAAATATGCACTACAATCTGGCATAACATCTATATTTTCCCTTGGATAACTGCATAAAATGCTGCCCTATGGGCTTTGCATTTCTTGCAGCCACTGCACTTAATAAACAAACATTACTTAAATACTAAAATTAGCATTCACTCCGAATCTGCAATCCAATCTGAAATACGAAATAATGCTGAATGGCTGTAAACATGTTGTGGCCTTGCAGAGATCTGGCAGGGAAACACCTCAGAGTGCAACAGAAGCAGCTACAGCTCTTAATAGTATGTACTTTCAAAATCTCTGAATAAGCTGATTTGCCAGTTAGTATGCCAATCTGTCTAAATAGCCCAATTTGAAAGTCTTTGGGAAAAGACTTGGAATTACTTCCTGGGATCACTATAAGAAATGAAAAGCCTATTGGGCTCTCTGAATGGTACAGGACGCTGCATATATGCCACATATATGGCACATCAGATCTGCCAACTCACTTGCACATTGTGACAAGGTGATGGCCACATCAACACTACTTTCCAAGGAAGTAGTCATTCATTAGCCAATGCCCATGCATTAAAAAGTTTCATTTGTTAAAAGAGAAAGTTCTGGTGAAAGTGGTTTCAGTGGTGTCTCAGGAGGATGCATGTGATGTAGATTTTTAATGAATCTCTGTAAAAATAAGGAGCTAGTTAAGTTGGTATGTTGGAAATGTTAAGCCATGGTCCTTCAAGTGTAAAAGGAAAATGGGGAAGAAGTTCAGATCTCAATACTGCACAGCAACAGAAACAATGAGTCATTTTGTGAGGAGAAGTCATGATGGTATCCTTCATGCTATTAGATCTTTGTCAGATGAAGAAGGGCAAAGCATGGTTTCCTTGGCCGATAAGGTGGTATCAGTATGGCATTAGTCCCGTACCGGTACAATTTCACCACTACTCTTGAAAGTAGTAGAAAGGATGGGAATAGGTAAAGTAGAGACCTCGACTATATCAGAAAGGCATATAGTGACCTCTAATCCTGACACACTTCGGAGCAGAACAGGGCAAGCTTGGCATTTGTTAGAGGAAGCAAACTAATAAAGATCCGAAGTCCCTTATCTAGATGCCAGGGATGAAAGAGTTCATTCATGATGAAGAGATTCTGTCAACACAGGATCCATGCCTGATAGAGGTACTGATATGCAATAAAAATCCTTTTGAACACACCAGATAGTAATTAAATGTTTGAGAAGAATAATTGAATGTTTGTCTCCTTATATGTTTATGTATGATGCTACTGTCATACTGCCTGATGTGATTTCGAGCATTCTCCCAGAGTGTCTTCTGGAATGGGTTGTTGTAGGTTTTTTGGGCTGCATGGCCAACCTACAACAAACCAGTGATTCCAGCTGTGAAAGCCTTCAATCACGTCTTCTGGAATGCTCAAAAGGACTTTATCACAGCAAGTAGTAGTAGTAGAGTGCTTATGTGAAGTTTGGATTTCTTTGGAGGCTAGCAGCTGTGGACTGTCATGATTGCTGTGAGCTCTTCATCATGCCAAGTATCTCAATATTGTTGGTGGTGGAAATCAGTTTCAGGAAGGATGGTCATCCAAGGAATCTCTTGGATTTGCTACAATAGCAACAATGAGGTGAATACCAATGGCAGGACTCTTGGAAGTATTTCTGAACTCAATATGATGGCAGATATGAGTAGTAAGAACTTGGTTGGCTCCCTGCATAAATGTTCATTGGTGCAGATTTATGTATGACAGCAATATGAAGGGTGACCCCTTTCGGTACTGAAGTTCCTGATCATGATAGGAATGCTTAGAGAAGGCATCAGATCACTCCCTAGCAAACAGAGATATCTTCCTGATAGAAGAAGAGGATGATTAAAGGGTGAACCTTGATGTCAGGAGGCACCTGGTGTGGAAGAGTCCTCATATCAAGCTGAAGCACAAGTGAATGGTTGGATATCAGAGGTCCAAGATCTTTAGTATCGGTAATGAAGAAATCACAGTGACAATAACTGGTAAGGGAGCAAGTATTGAAGGCACCGCAGTTGACAGTGATGAAGGTGGAGTCAAGACTAATGCGGGTATCATGGTTGATGTGGTTACCACTGGCTGCTTTTGATTTCTTCTTCAGTACCGTGCAGTACCTTGAGGTGGAGACAACTCCATCAAACTTGATTAAATAAACTAGATATACCTTTTTACATGAGATCTTTGCTTGCATAGACTTGTCCTTTGTTTTATGCCATGGAAAAAGATTCCCATCTGCAGGGTTTTCCGCAGGTATTATGATTGCAGACATTTCAGAATCTGTAGAAGATGCTAACATGGAAAGGGCTGAAACTTTCAATCATGTTTTTGATACCACAGCAATACACAAATGCTGCGTTGTTCTCACTCCTGAGGAAACCTGGAAAGATTGCTTCCAGTAGAAGGATTCCAAGTGTGAAGCTCTCTTTTTAAGCAATTTCAAAGTTAAACTTCTCAACAATGTGCCTTCCACCTAAGCAAACAAGGCACTTCAAAAGTTTGTCCAACAGGGAAAGCTTGCGATTGCAGAACGAAAAGAATTTGAAAAGTGCTGTTGAGTCATAGGAGGGTGGAGGAATGGTAAAGAGATGAAGACACACGGTAAAGCAATTTTTGTGTGTGATAGAATAAGATAGCAAGAAAAGATATGAAGTTGGATGAAAATAGAAGCATTAGAAGGATAAGAGAGAGTAAAAGGGGAGGATTAAGAAGCTGAAAAGCAGAAGATGAGTTTCTCTGTTGATTGACGAAGCAAAATTGAGGGAACTGTAGCTTGGTGGCTGGGATATGTGGTAGTGGACAGCGTGTTCCTGCCAAACTGTGGAATTCTAGATCTTTCTGAATGCAAGTACAAAACCTCATTCACCCATTTGTTTGGGCATCGAGACCACAATTAAGAATGATGTATCATAAAAATAGTTTAAAATACAAAACATTTCATGAATTGAAAGTAATGAAAAATTTACATGCTCAGAATTAGAAAAACAGTTAGGAATACCTACCTGACCAAGTTCTTCATTGAGGTTTGACGTGCGAGCCATTGCAGCAGTGTCTGTAGGTTCATAATGCATGTCAATATCCTAACAAAAGAAAGGGTTGTTTTTTTTAAAAAGCTGAGGGACAATGAAAGTGTTTTTATGTATATAAAATTAAAATAATTCCCACTATTGTCAATGGAACATGCATGTTTCACTCCAGTATTCTGTATGCCTTCTATTTCACTTATCAAAACAGTTGGCTATGCACGTTCAAGCCCTTGAGTACATTTGAAATAGCTCTTTAGATTGTAGATCATGTTAGTTATTTGCTTTGAATTGCAAGGTCCCTTCCCACATTACAACTCATATTTGAGATGTCTTTCAGTCTTAAAATGAGTTTTCAGATGTGGTAAGATGGGTACTTCAAGAAAACCAATCAACTCCCAAATTCTCCTGGTACATTAAACTAACTACATGTTTCTTTGGATTTAACCTTAATTACAGATGTTATCATAGTGCATTGTCTTACTTTATTTATTTTTCTATTACCAATTGAGGTTGAAACCTAATGCCATTCAGAAGTGCTTCCCCACTACATATATCAGTACATAAAGGGGAAACAAGTAGAACCACCCTATCCAACTCTGCTCCTAATATTGTTGGCCAGAGGGATATGAATATTAGGAGCAGAGTTGGATAGGGTGGTTCTACTTGTTTCCCCTTTATGTACTGACATATGTAGTGGGGATTAATGTGTTGGTTGTAGATTACTTCTTTAGACCTCCTTTACTGATAAATCATGGTAAGTGTTAGGCAACAGATTAATCTCTCCTACCAGCTGATTGAAGCAAGACTCTTCTCCTTTAGGAGTGATTATAGTTATTATATAGCCGTGCTCAGCAGCAGTATAGGCTACAGCCATAAAGACAGTATAGAAAGAAAAATAAGAAGATAAATCCTTTCTCTCTCCTGTAAAACAATTTACAAGTGCTAATGGAAGGTCAATTGCTTCTTCAATACTCCTAGAATGATTGATCAAAAAAAGAACAACCTTTCATTCTCAGTAGGGTTGAAGGAATGATCCAAAACAGCAAAATATACCCTGGCCTTGCATCTCAAAAATTAGCATGATTGCTAAGTCCTACAGTACTGCTTGCAAGATAGTAAAGTAATCTGTCTTGACTTGAACTCAACAATTTTGTAAATCATTTTACAGTTTTATACAGCTTTTCCAATAATGAAGATGTGAAGAAATCTATTGTTGTTCCCATACATTTCACAGACTGTGTCCACATTTGCTGAGGACTACGAGTGTTGGGATAACAACATAAATGCAACCTTTCTTTCATCTTGAGATCATCAGCTTTCCTGCTATGAACTGCACTGTTCAAATAAAACAAGACAAATATTGCTTCTGAATAATGTATACACTGCATTTTTCTGTATAGTGCATATACTCATGCATAAGTTTAGCAATTACAGTTAAAAATTGACCCAAAAAAATCTGAGTTAACGTGGTTTAACTTATTATCTGAACTCTTATTAACAAGGAAACCTTCTTGAATGGTGAAAGCTAAGCCTGTCCGGGGAGAACCTAAAAAAACATTGACCCTCTCTATTCTCTCTATTGTAACAATGCTTGGGGTCTTTCTGAATGCCTGGATGGGGTGGGCAAGGTAACTAGGTCCCTGAGGTGGCATTATTACTTTCCCCTCTTTAAAGAACAATCCTCAACTTTTTCAGGAGTCAAATCAAAATCTATAATTTTTGTCCCAAAATCTGTACTCGATTTATCCATGAAATTGATTTATACAGAAGTAGATCTTCATTGTTCTCCTCACATCAAAAGAATGCCATCTTTTCTCTGATGTATGCACTGCATTTAGATAAAAGGTAGGTAATTGTGTCATTTGTCTCATGCATCTTAATGTCAAAATTGTAATTTTGTTTCTCATTTGCTTATTTTTATTTTCACCCTAACCTAGACTTTGTTTGCTTTCCAAACTCAGAGTTACCAAAACATTTTGAGTAGGCTTTTGAGCCTATCTGGCTCAAATAATCTACTTCTCTTAAATTTCCTTATTGAGTCTACATTGGAAGAATAATGGCTTTCCCTGTCTACTTATTTTTCTTCTGCTTTACTATCTGTATTTTGGAATTTGTCATCTTCTTTATCTGAATTCAAATTGGAAAAATGATTCAAAGTGCTTGCTTGACACTTGCCACAAATGTTATTCTTATTCAATAATACGTGTCTTATTTTCCCATACATTTTATACTCTATGAATATTGTCCTTTTGTTGCTTGTACTCCTCCTCCTTGTTCAGAATCTTCTCTTTCAAGATGGAACAAGGAAGCTGTATTTCCTTAAATATAATTTCCCCTATTTTTATCTTTTTAGATTTCCTAACTGAATAAAAGTCTTTCTATTTTACCACTTTATGTATCCCTTCCAATCATGTCTTATTCTGCTGCTGTGTAGATCACCCCTCTGACTCACTTTCACTAAATGAAATAAAAAAATTTCTTTGAATCGATTCCAAAGTCTGTTCAGAGGCTCATTCAACAATCATTTAATTACTGTATTTTTCATTTTGCTTTCTCATCCAGTGACCTACAAATTTGAGGTTGTTTGTGTAACTTTTAGGGCTGACTCACCCATGATGTGCCTTTTATTTTTCTCTGGAGGCAAAGAGGACTCATTTCTATCAGTATCTGATTCTTAGAGCTGTCATTTTGTCTTTAAAGCATCTCTGTTTGCCTTACTCTCAACCTGAACTAAATAGTTATTAAATAATTGAATGCCTGCTGGCACTAGGGATTAACACACTGGATGTGAATAGTTCCTGCAGCCCTAATGAGAATGAACACAATTGTCAACAGACTGGTCAACCTATGGATGTTGGGGACAAGTCACATTCTCCTTTCCCTTTCACAAGTTGAATATATGTAAAGGACACAAGTGGTCTGAACACTACCATATATATTATGAACCGTTAAAGAATGTATTCCTTCCCATAGTGTCTCAGAGTCCATATTTGTATGAAGAATAAGTGCTATAGAACTAAGCGAGATCCTGTACACTGCTGCCTTGACACATTTTAAAATTAATGGAATTATGTAGAAAAATAATGTAATGTGTAATTTAAGTTTACAAAGCATTTGATCTTGCTATCTATCTATTTATCAAAACCATAGTATGTATGTTGGTTGGTTGTACCAGGAAAACTCCTACATGGCTTGATAGATCTGCACCGAACTTGACACGCACCCTTCATTATTATTATTATTTTGGAATAGATTTTTATTAAACAGTTTAAAACATATATACATGGAAAGAGGGGGAATATTCAAGAAGAAGATAGGAAAGTAGGAAATACAGTCAATTAAAGAAAAAAGAGAAAAAGAAACAAAAGAAACAAAATACAAAAATAAAAAAATAAAATGACTTCCATTCCAATCTCAGGATCTCATTGTCTTTTGTTTCATTATTATTTACCTCTTCTTTGTTTCTTTCCCTTTTCTATTCTTTTCATAGTCATAAAAGAGAAACCAATCCGTCTTTTTTTATAAATTTCCCGGTATTTTTCTTTAACAAAAAAGTTAACTCATCCATGTCTCTTATTTCTTTAACCTTGTCCACCCACTCATCCACCGTGGGAATTTGTTCTTTTTTCCAAAACTTTGCAAAAATAATTCTAGCCGCTGTTGTAACATAAGTCAGTAATTTATCTTCATTTTCATCCAATTGTAATTCCGAGTCAGTGAAGCTCAACAAGTAGTATTGATTTTTTCTTAAACTTTTTGTTTAATTTTTTTTGTGTTTCCTCATGGATTAAAGACCAATATTTGGTTGTTTCCTTACACGTCCACCACATGTAATAGAATGTACCTACTTCTTCACCGCATTTCCAACACCTTTCCGATGTATTTTTATACATATGGCTTAATTTTTTTGGAGTGATGTACCATCTATGGAACATTTTAAACCAGTTCTCCTTCAAGTCCATAGCATACATATATTTTAACTTTTTGTTCCACATTTGTTCCCACTCCCTGAATTGAATTGGTCTCCTTAAGTTTTCCGCCCATTTTATCATACAAGACTTGATCTGTTCTTTTTCTGTTGCCCATAATAATAGTTTATTGTTAATCATTGTGACTATTTTCCTTTCCTTTTTCAAGATTTTGTCCCATATATTTTCTTCCCAGTCAAATCCTGTTTTTTTACCTTGTTTATAATAATCTTTAATTTGTAAATAATGAAACCATGCACCCTTCATTATTCAACTTAAAATAATTTAGGGGACTGAACTAAAAAAAAACCCAACCCTTTCGAACCCAAAGCAGAGGGAAAGGAAAATAACCAAATAGATTGGCTGTGGCTAAATGAAGTGGCCCTCTGTCATGGGACTGGGAAACAAAGGAAATGAAGTGGATTGGCTGTTGCTAGATGACATGTATATGAGGGGAAAGGAGGACAGAAGGAGGTACGAGAAAGGAAAAGGAGAGAAGGAAGGAAAAGAAAGGAAAAGGGGAAAGTTATGAGGGAAGGGGAGAAAAAGGAGAAAGATTGGAAGAGAAGAGCAGGGAATGGATGAGAAAAAGGGGGAGGAAAGAAAAAGGGAGGGAAAGGGAAGAAGGAAAGAAAAGAAAGAAAGACTCAGGGCAAAGGTGTATGACCGAAATGGAGACAGGCAATGTCCATCCTGACACCCAGGCAACGCCAAGCATATACAGTAGTTACTTTAATAAAACACTTTTTTTTTATAAATCTGGTGCTTAAATATCCTAAAAGCATCAGATCTTAACCCAAATCCTACTGTCAGCCCTGACTAGAGAAAGCTATTGAATCAATAACATTTACTGATGTGTTGACTCACCCTTCAACTGTTGATGGAATAGGTCCACCCCAGTTGGAACTAATCAGCCTTTGTCTAATTCTAGAAGTTAAGTAGGGTCAGACCTAGTTAATACTTGGAATCGGGAGATGATCAGATGACCAAATGCTACGGACTATATTCAGTGGAAGACAGATCAACTAGTTAAGAAAAGCATATGAAATCATGAAGTTCTACACAAGTCATCAGGCAACATTTATCCTTGAAATGGCTAATTAAAAGGTCTGTGAATAGTATAATTATGTCCATATTTACCCAGTTTATGAAATATGCTTGGATAAATTTCACAACTTCCAGTGTGACCAACAAACTGATTGGAATTAGATTATTGAAAAGAATGATAAACGTCAAGAAATTCAGTCCAAAATTATTAGCACCAGCATCTGTTAGGAAAAAAAGATGGAAAAACGTATAAGGTGAGAAGAAATGTAAAGCATTTGAAATCAGCAGCCCTACTGTCAAAAGATACTTAATAGCTACCATTCTGCAAACTTAACAATTTTTAAAACATACTTCCAACAAATATTCTCATAATTCACAATCCCAGTAAAAATAATCCTATGAAAGATTACATTTTTCATTGGAGAACTATCAACTCAATTGCAAATTCACAATAAGTAGCTGCATTAGCCTTTTGCTGGTATGGTGTGGGAGGAAAGGAGTGAACCTATCTTCTCAAATGCTGTGATTCCAATTTTTCATGTTTCTCTACTATTTATCCTGACATTGCTACTCAAAACAGAGGTCAGAAATATAACTATGCATTTCATTTATGTCCTAGGAACCTCTATAAGATACAGCAAATATATATTATGCATTTTACTACCTTTGCCTGATGAAGAAATGTAACACAACTAACTCTTTCCTTTATTTTATGTGTCTAAAATGCATTGCAGGTTGGATCTCTCTTATCCAAAATGCTGAAGAGCAGAAGAGTTGTGGGATTTTTTGGATTTTGGAGTGCCTGCATTTGCATATATGTACATATGCCCCCCCCCCCTCCAGCTTTGGAAAGCCCTCCCCAGAGAGATTAGGCAAGCACCCACACTCATGTCCTTTAGGAAGGAATTGAAAACTTGGTTGTTCAAACAGGCATTCGACAATGGCTAAAGAATATTGTGTCCAATTCTGGGCACCACAATTCAAGAGAGATATTGACAAGCTGGAATGTGTCCAGAGGAGGGCGACTAAAATGATCAAGGGTCTGGAGAACAAGCCCTATGAGGAGCGGCTTAGGGAACTGGGCATGTTTAGCCTGAAGAAGAGAAGGCTGAGAGGAGATATGATAGCCATGTATAAATATGTGAGAGGAAGCCACAGGGAGGAGGGAGCAAGCTTGTTTTCTGCTTCCTTGGAGGCTAGGACTCGGAACAATGGCTTCAAACTACAAGAGAGGAGATTCTATCTGAACATTAGGAAGAACTTCCTGACTGTGAGAGCCGTTCAGCAGTGGAACTCTCTGCCCCGGAGTGTGGTGGAGGCTCCTTCTTTGGAAGCTTTTAAGCAGAGGCTGGATGGCCATTTGTCAGGGGTGATTTGAATGCAATATTCCTGCTTCTTGGCAGGGGGTTGGACTGGATGGCCCATGAGGTCTCTTCCAACTCTTTGATTCTATGATTCTATAAAGTAAGAATTCTTAACCACTAAATGGACTACATGGCTCATATTGATCAATGCAATGGTTTGGACTTTTAAAAGCTTGTTTAAAATGTTTTATATAATAATTGTTCATGTGTTGATTCTTTTGTGTTAATTTTGACTTGTTATCATCCAGTCATGTCACTCAGTTGTTTTATGTATCTATTATGTTTTTATGATCGGAAGCCATTGGAGTCCTTTATTGGGAGATGGAGTGGGGAATAAATAAATAAATAAGGCATATCTTGGAGATGGGACACAAGTCTAAAGTTGAAGTGCATTTATATTTCATGTAATGGTGCCACTATCTTAGCCACCCATGTGGACAATTTCAGATTTTGGAGTATTTCAGATTTCTGGATAAAGGATCCTCAATATGTACCACAACTTGTCTTACAATCAGTGTGGCTTCTCCTGTATTTGTATCACTTGAAGAAAACCATTTTAGCCAGACAGCAATGGGTTCTTGAAGCAGAGGAGATTATACTATCTCAGATAAAACTTTAGAGTTTTGCATTTAATAAAACATTGAAGTCGAGCCTTGACAATACAAAGACAAAAGAGTTGGTAGGCTTTGTACTGCATAGGGACAGTTTTGAATCTTCTCCATGAACAAAGAAATCACATTCTGAGTTTCTTTTATTGCCTTGTACTTCTAGTTATCCTGATGGCACCACTGTGGCTTGGGTAACCTACTTTCTTCCACACCATATCAAAACACCATGCAGGTTTAGCTCTAACATCTTCACTTCCCACTTTTCTTTTTTAACAATAAACATCTTTGTCTGATGAAGAAAGATGGGGTTTTGAAAGCTTGCATAGAATAGTTTGTGTTTTTTGACTGATCTAAAAAGGTATCAATATAAGTATACACAAGTATACATTACCACATGCATATAACTTAAGCTATAAGTGATCAATATGTATGGACATGAAATCATTAACTAGCATGCAGACAAATACTGTCCTTTGACATTACTATCACAAGGATAGGACACACTGATTTTGTTTTGTGAACATAATCTAATGAAAGCATAACTTTGGCAACAAATGATACAATTATATTTGATGCTTACAGTTTAGATTGATATACCAGTCCCTCTCCTCATGTTTTTGATTCCATATAGCTGACCCAATGGAACAAATCAAAGATATAGCAATAAGAATGCAGAACAAAAACAGAATTTGGATATTTGTAATTCTTTCCACATTTGATAGTTTAAGAGGTGGGCTTGTTGAATTCTGTGATTGAAATAAAGAGAGAGTTTACAGGTAAGACATCCACATTTGATTTTGATTTTCTGATTTCAAACTATATATTCATACTGTCCACAAAAATATATGAAAGGCAATTATACACTTCTGTTCCAGAAGTGAAAAAAGTCACTTGCCAATATGGGTACATATGAACCAAAAACATGTGTTTTTCTATGAAACATATAAAGCAAATTTTAAACACCAGTTTATAAGACAGTAAAGTAAAATAAAACTAAAATTGTATCCGCTCACATATTTCAAATTATGCAATTATATGAGCTGAGCAGAGCTGAGTTTTTTTTTGCCAATGTGTGCTTAATTGTGTCCAAAGCATAAATTATCATTTGTTATTTGAGATGGGGTCACCTTCAAGTAGATTGAGCAGTCAAAAGAACTACGCTTGAAAGGAAGGTAGTGACTAAATCCTTGTAACCAAAATACAGTGCTCCTGCATAGATATATCATAAACACTGGCTGGCCATGTTTAAGCAAGTATATATTACTAAAGCATATAAATAAAAACAACAAAAGGTTTTTCAGAATTAGAAAACAAACCTGCATGAGCTTTGTATCATGCCCTGTGTAGACAACTATACCATGAACCCACTGTGTATTTCTTAACTGAGCTCCACGAAGAAGAATTTGATCAGGTCCCAGAGGAACAGTTCTAAAAAGATGGAATGAAAGTGAATTCAAATTAAACTACTGATTTAATAAAATATTAACATTAATGTAATGTTTTGTTTATGTCTTTTTCCCATCTTAAGATATCAGTTTGCAATCAATGGAAAAATTAAAAAATTGAAAGAACTGATATATTTATCCCCCCCCCCCCCCTCCAATTCATCATGGATAGAAGATACAGAACTGGGAAAAGCGAAAAACTGTGGCTACAAAAAAATGCTTCTTTTTACTTAAGAGACCACCTCAAAAAGTGTTCTCTCTAGGAATTTAAGGTCTACCTACAGACTGTGACATTGTGCCAGTCTGGGGGAGTGATGTTCACTATCTTGTATAAAGTGTCAAGTTGGAACATGCTGTTCAGTAGATGTTGAAGGAACCAAATTGACCTTGACCACTGATTCCAGAGCTAATGTTGGTATCACTGGATGTGGATCATGTTTATATTTTTCTCTTCTCCTGTCCGTGTTCATGTCAGTGACAATGATGGAGAAGCTAGATGTTTTCTGGTCTTTCCCAAGCTATGAGAAGTGGGTGATTTGATTTGGATAGACATCTGTTCCAAATCTCCTTACTCCAATATAATTGACACACACGTGGATGGCCTGTATGTCTCTGGGATCAGAACTGCAGATGAGGCTATTACTGTTGACACTGAAACTGTTTTGGTACTGAGGTTGGACATGATGGGTTGACAGAGGATATACCATGAGGCCCCTTTAAAAAAATTATTTAGGGAAACTTCAGGAGGAGGAGCTGAGTTTAGTGCCATAATTATAAGACTTTTTCAAGCAAACAGCTCCATTTTTAACAGCTTGGGGTATTTTTAATAGCTTGGCAAATTGTGCATTTTTGCATATTATGTGTCTCCTCCAAACAATACAAGCACTCCATAAGTGTATCTGATAGCAATATCATGAATCCACAGGTGGCACAGAGTGGAGGCCATAGAAAGGGAAGCATAGAGAAGAATGAAAAAAAGTTTAGGAAAGATAAAACAGAAATAACCTAAGTATAGCGAAGTGGATTTTTTCCTGTTATTCAGAAGTAAATTAAAGTAATAGATTCAAAGGCTAATAAAAAGGTATGAAGATTTAAGGAGGGTAAAGCAGAAGTCACAAATAATAAGGTAACAGTAGTTTTGTGGGCTTTAACATGTAGTGATATGGAAGAAGAGGGGATCCCATTAAGTTATTCAGTTCTAGAAAGTTTCGAATTAGATCTCTGTGAAGGTGTGAAACCTATCTGAATGAGGCATAGAGACCACAAAGAAAAAGCATAGATAACTTGTTATAACATAATGTTTGCTTTCAAATGCATTAAAATGCATTTGTTTCACCTCTACAAGTTATAAAAGCATGATGAACCCATCAAATTCATATTCAGATTATGACATACCCATGTCCTTCTAGTCGGATATTTCCAACAAAGTCATAGAGATGTCTGTTGGGACTTTCACATTCAATTCTTCCTGAAAGTCCCACCAAGCTATCAATGTCCTTCACATCAGATGTCAATGGCAAGCCCTATGTAAACAAAATAAATCCAGTTTAAGAATCTTGCTAATTTAACTGTGGCTAAATTGTGGCAAATTTCTGAACTTTGCTATCTAATTATCTCTTAGGGCACTTCCAGACAGGGGAAAAATCCATACCAAAGAAGGTTAAAAAAATCCCGCTTCGGCATGAGTTTTTGTCCTCACAAGGACCCCCAAACCCAGGCTTTCCTGGGCAGGGCGTCTAGATGCAATTCCGGTAACTACTGGGATGGCACCCAGAAAACCAGAAGCCTCCCAAAATAAGCCCTTACAAAATCCCACAAAATAAGCCATCCCCCGGTTTCCTGGAATGACATTTCTACATGCCAAGAGGGCTCCAGGAGTACCTTAATGGCAGCCAGGTAAGTTGTTTTAAATTTGAAGGACTTATTTTGGAGCCCAGAAAACTGAGATGGCCATGTGGATTGGGCTCGGGGATCACGTGATGTGGTCCCCAGGCCCAATCCACACAGGGCCCACACCTGTGTGGATTACCTAAGATCCGGGTCTTATCAGGTATCTAATTAATTGGGAAAACCCTGCTTTGTTCCGAATTAATTCATTTTTACCGGAGGTGTTATTTGGGCTATCCCTGTGTGAAAAGGAAAACTTTTTGTTTCAGTAACTGGTGGAACCCTGAGATCTATGACCTCATCACATTGCTGAAAATAAGCACCCTAGGATGCTTAGAACATTCTTTGGGGACAGAGCCCCACGGCGGCCATCAGATGATGCCGTGTGATTTCCAGTTGTGGCTACACCCCCAGCTGGGGTGAAAGCATCGCTGGACACTTTGCCCGGAACACGGGAAGCTTCCCATGTTGTGCTGGCTCCAATGGAGTCAGCATGATTCTTTCTTATTTGGGTAACGCTTCCCCTGTATGATAGGGAAAGCGACGCTGCACCAGAGCAGCGTGAGGGGTGACAGAGTTGCCCCATATGCCTGCCATTTTGCCATGCCTGCTGACGAAAGAGCACCGGGGGGGGGGGCTCCCGTGTGTGATAAGGTCAAAAGACTTAACGGGAGATTAAGGGGGAAGTCAAGGGAGCACAGGACAGTTAGAAATAAGGAGATGCTGAGGAGGTAGAGAGGCAAGACAGGTAATCATGCCAGAGTCAGGAAAGAGAGGAGTGAATTATTGAGAATGTTTGACCCAGGAAAGCTAAGTGCCAAGAGAGTGATTTGGAAAGTCTTAAGAAAAAAGATGTAGGCTGAACAAAGGAGCCCTCTGGAAACAACAACTAAGCTGCCAATAAACACGTAGCTCAGAACTCTGTAGGAGCAATATAGCACCAGATTACACACCAGGTTCTAGAACTGGCCAGAAGCTTTCTATACAGCAGAAAGTTGAGATAGAAGTCACTGAAAAGAAGAAACGGGGAACTGATCTATTAACTTAACTTTTAAAATCTTGAGAAACAATATTCTAAGGGGCACCCACCCTAATTTCCCACTACTTTTTTGAAGCAAAGTTGAGAAAGGCAATAGTATTCATTGACTCCTCACTTTGGCAATGCAAGGGGCCTCAAGAGGGGGCAGTCATATGGGTGGCACACAAAAGACCTACATTCAATCACCCTTACTAACCTATACCACTTGTTTGCCTAGTTTCTACATCATTCTATCTCAAAAGATCTAGGCTTGTTTAGTATTAACCCTATTGATATTTTGGAAAGGATTATTTTTTATTTGTGCAGACTACAAAATTTCCAGTTATAATTAAGTCTACAGCGGCGTGATTTATCAAAATGGATTCAAAGCCACAGTATGATGCTATGGCTATTTCCAAAACATTATCCCAGGTTATAAACAATTGATGGATAAACTACATTTAAAAAAACATTAATTACATGACATAATTAAAAAAAACATTTAATGAACCTGCTCTACTTTTAAACATATTCTGTCCTGAAGAAACATCTCTTGAAATAATGACCATATTAGAAGGCATCATTTTTGCCAACACAAGTTAGTAAAATAAAGTATACTTTTCTACATTCA
Organism: Anolis sagrei; assembly: GCF_037176765.1. Classification (NCBI taxonomy): domain Eukaryota; kingdom Metazoa; phylum Chordata; class Lepidosauria; order Squamata; family Anolidae; genus Anolis; species Anolis sagrei. The sequence continues at coordinate 78,760,524 of NC_090025.1, read as the reverse complement.
TAGAGTTGGAAGAGACCTCATGGGCCATCCAGTCCAACCTCCTGCCTAGAAGCAGGAATATTGCATTCAAAGCACCCCTGACAGATGGCCATCCAGCCTTTGTTTAAAAGCTTCCAAAGAAGGAGCCTCCACCACACTCCGGGGCAGAGAGTTCTACTGCTGAACGACTCTCACAGTCAGGAAGTTCTTCCTAATGTTCAGATGGAATCTCCTTTCTTGTAGTTTGTAGAATATGTATGTGAAACAGCTGAGAGGACACTTGCTGTTCCAAACAAATCCAGATTGTGTGATAATCAATCTCACATATCACAGTACATATCTACTGGGAGAATAACAAAAACAGATATCTAATGCCATCCCCTTCACAGACCCTAATGAAACTATATTTGCAAAATACAGCAGTAGCCCTTAATTTCCATTCAATGATACGCATGCAGTGTAAAGGGCATACAAATCTATGAATAGTGGTTCCATTCCCATACACATTCATTCCCTTTTGACATATGCTTCAACTGATTAACTGTACATTAACTGGAAGCAATACAAAAATAAAACTGTATATGAGATAAATGACTGAGAACAACTTGTTTCTTACCTGTCTTATTTTTAGATTAGTTTCACCATCTAAATTTGATGTTTCAATGTAGCACATTGCTTGTGGTTCACTTACAAAAAAGGAAAGATCAATTTTAAAAGATTAATCCATTTCTAAGATAACACTGATACACAACACCATTCTGTATGCTATTGATCCTTTAAATTTCTGCGAGAAAAAAACTTTTACACTTCCAGAAAATGATTGTTTTTTATTTTTATGAAGTATGTTAAAACCTAAGCAACAGAGAATATTCATTCATGAATATATTTTAAATAGCAAGAATATTTGAAGTCTTATGAGTTACCCTATGAAGTTTGTGTCAGACTAGGTTCATTAAAGAAAAGTCACTACCTCCAGGCCTGCACACAGCACTAAATTATTCTGCAGAGATACACAATCTCTTGTACAACTAGTTGGAGAAAAAAAAATCACTGAACCTTAAACTGCTTACATAAGCAGAAAATTCAAGATGAAGACGGATACTCTTTACTTAATTTTAAATTTTATGGTCTTAATTTCAAATATTCATTTCAAGGACTAAAAAGAACTGATGTTTACTTTTACATTCAAACTGAGGTAACACTTTATTCAAGTTATTTTTTGAATAAGCCTGAATTAAACCATGATTTATGATTTTCTTTATTGTTATGAAATACAGTTGATGTTTTATAAGCTAATAACAGGAGTGGATAAAGTGTGTTGCAGAAGCTATTGACACCGCTCAAGATTATTGTATATATTATTTAATATAATTAACATTAGATGAGAAATCTCTCACTTTTGAACCTTTTTCTTGCTATATTTTCTGCAAATGTAAATGGCTTACCCCCCCCCCCCCCTAACTAGTATATTTCAGTAAATTCATTAATCAATAGAGAGGGTCCTTGGTATCTGTGAGGGTTTGGTTTCAGGACCCTGTGTGGATACCAAAAACATGGATACGCTCCTATTAATAAAATGGCATAGGGCAGCAGGAGAGGCTGTCTTTGCTGCTAGGCACACAGTCTTTGAATGGTTTGGTTGGGGAGAGATTGGCTGCAATTGGGATGATCTGGTGAGTACCAGGCCCCTTCCTCAAGGCGAACTTTTCTCTTTTGGGGTGTGGGGGGTAAAAGGAGAGAGGGGTTAACATCCAGTTTGTCCAGCATATTTCCTCTTTGAGAGAAATGCAGTGGGAGCAGGGTAGGCTGATATCTTTCCCCTCAACTCCCTTCAAACTCAAACTTCAAACAGATATTTGTGTTTCTTTTGTTAGGCAAAGTGCATTTTAACCCTTTTCTCTTTTTGCCTTTCCCACTGCAAAGAGAAAGGAACCTAATGGAGAGGAAGGCAAGTCAGGAGACTCCTCAGCTGCCTCCACTTTGAATCCACTTTGAATCCACTGTTTGTTGAACCCACAAATCCTGAGCCCACAGATATGGCAACTCACTGTACATGTTAATGTCTACATTTGATTGTTAGTCTCAACCAGAAGAAGTCCCAATAATTTAACTGACTACTGATGTCAAGACTAAGATCAAATATGCAACGTATTTAATACATTTTAATAAATCTGAAGCTGCAAGTCATTATAGACTTTGTTGGGAGTAAATCCCATTTAATTCAGTGAGGCTCATATCTGCACAGACATGTATAAAATTGTACTGTAAGACAACTGTGTGCATATTTAGATAAGATTAAATCCCACTAGTCTGAGAAAGCTGAGTGAACATGCATAACACTATGCTGCATATTTTGTAGAATTTCAAAAATAAACAAGACAGCAAAAAAATAAAACCAAAGTAAGATACTCCATTTCAGACATACTTAAAAAGTAAAAAAGACATCAACATCATATAAATCAGGCTCTTTGATTAGCAAAATCGGTCACAATAACAACACAAAGATTATTCAAATTCTGAAGTATCATGCAATACTTCTGTGAATAAAAATATTAATACCATATTTACTTGAGTCTAATGTGCCACTGAATTTTCAAAACCCTGAAGCCAAAAAAACTATTTGCTGACAAACATAATGTGCAGCGGCAAAAAGTGCACTCTTTGTAATTTGGCCAAAAAAGGTGTGCATTACAGTAATCATCTTCCCTGAATGTACAATTTGGTGATGGATCTGTGCATTGTATGTTTTTACCCTGTTTCCCCTTCCGCTCCCTCACCCTTATTGTGCTTCAGTAATTATATTTATATTTTTAATGTATTAAACGTGCTAATTTTGTATGAAAATGCGACTTCTATTTCCTGTGCTGGTCTATGACCAAAATAAATGATTCGATTTTGAACTGCCCTGGCTCAATGCTATGGGGTCATGGGGGCTGTACTTTGGGATCATGGGGGGCTGCCAAAGAAAGCTGGTGTCTCACCAAACTACAAATCCCAGGATGGCACAGCAATTCAATTAGAGATGACGTCCCTCAAATAAGAGCTCCAGGTGCTCCTGATGTAGCCTCCCCCCTTTGCTTTGGATCAGCACTAAGATCAATGTATGACGCGAATCTAATGTACACTCTAATTTTGGGAAGATAATTTAGCTAAGAAAGGTAAGTGTTAGATGCAAGTAAATATGGTATTTTCCAACTGCATGCAAAACAATGAGTATGATATTTAAATTGTGCAGAGGGTCCTCAACAAATCTTAAATATATGGCACTTGCTATTATTTGGATTGTTATATAACACTATTGAAAATAAGAGATTATCTGAAGTACAAATATGTGTATTAGTTAAAACATAAATATATAATCTTCATAGAAATATTTCAATTAGGTACTTCTGCATTAATGGGAAAGCAAGAAAAACAAGCACTATATTTTTAAATAAGCTTATGTTTTTACTTGTTTCAATGCAATCCTAAGCATGTTGACTCAGAGGTATGTTCCACTGAAATCAATAGTTAATGACATAGTAAATATGAATATCAGCAGAATATATAAGATCTTTAACAACCAAAATCAATGTACTGCTATTGCTTTAGCACAAGCAAGATTCTCTTTAACTCTCATCCCCTTTAATGCTCTATTATTGCTATAATTTGTATAGAATTTGTTTAAAGGATGTATGGAAGAAACCTTTCTTTTTATCTTAATTTGGTGTATGAGGACCCACATACACATCTTCTGATCCCAGTTCATTCTAACCTTGTTGACAGACTGATGAGATCAGCTGGGAGATGCTCCCCATTGGTCACTTTCACTATTTCCCCTACAGCAACCTATATTACCCAGTTTTAAAACATTGTAACAGAAGAAGAAAATGAAGTAGAAGGAAAATCAAATGGACAAGAGAAAAAGAGAAAGATGGAAATTACTTAACAATAATATTAATACATGATTTGACTCCTTTTTTCAAAATCTATTTAGATCAGGAAAAATATGATTGCAATTTGCATATGAATGTATATTTCATCTGATATATTTTAAAATGCAAAGATAAAGAAAAACAAATGATTAGTTAAAATAAAAGCATCTGAGATATTTAAACTGTAGCACTGGAAATTATGTTTGGTAAGGACAGATAATGGGAGATATTTATACTTTTGTTAGTTTCCTTTTCAGATAATGGTTTTATTTATGTTTTTAGAGGCGAACCAACAACAACTGGAACCCATCATTGTTTTGGTCACCCAGAAATATATCCCTACATTTGAAAAATGGTTTTTAAAAATTCCTTCCAGTCTTTCAAAATGAGTATTTTCTTTTATTTAATACATTTCTATAGGAGTACAATTAGATGGAGTGGCAATACTAATTAAAGGTGACATGTTGGCTTTTGGAACTGGATGGCAACTGAGTTAAATTAAAAATAACTGACTGAAATGCTTCCATTTTAATAAGGAGCCATGTTTCTAGCACACAATTTCTGTGACTATTTCTACTTCACTATTATAATCCAAAGATTTATACCTGGGAATAAATTTCACTGAACACAAAAGGAGTTGTATCTCAAGCTGATACTGTGGCCTGGTTGCCCTTTCTCTGAGGGCACTTCCATACATACCTCTCCCCCCCCCCCCAAAGCCCTGATTTATTCCCTAAAACCTGCTGAAAAGGTCACTGGTTGCCATGGAGCCTCTCCTTGCATCTTCATGGTGTGAGAAAATGACACTTGAAGAGATGGAGGGGCACGCACAGGAATTTTTCTCCATATCCCTCCCATCTCTAAGGATTTGGGGAGGGGCTGGGGTGGGAGCCCAGAGGTATGGAGTACAAAGGTATGGAATGACTGTGGAGAATGAACCCTGGGAAATGCATGACATGTCAGATACCACAGGCCCAGCATCTCATTAGATCCGGATCTTTCATAAACATCCGGATCTAATGACGTGTTTAATTAATGCAGAATAAACCAGGGAAACCTCAGTTTACTCAGAATTAATTCATTTTTACCAGAGGCTTTGTTTAGATGCCTCGGGTAAAACTGAGACAGGTCCTACATTTTGGGCCTGGCTGGATGGGTCCTGATTGAACAGCAAGAGTGAATTGGTTCTCATGGAAGTGACAATGAACTCCTTTTAAGAAAATAACACAGGCCTCCTTCACTGTTTAACATAAATAATTAGAAGTGAACTTTTAACTCTTTTCCATCTTTATTTTGGTTTTATTGGAGAGAGGGTTGCATTTTTGATCGCTTGTCATCTTTCAGCTCTCTGCCCCCCCCCCCCATTTTTGCATTAAGCAAAGAATGAAAATAATTTTATAAATATACAAAAATTACAGCACAGTGATTTGTAATCTGTCCTGTTTTGTATTTCCTTCTTTTCTTCAAATCTTGAGTTGGCAACATGAACTGTTTGATAAGACTTGGGATGTATATTAGAAATAATCCAATTTATAGGGTAAAATATTTATTTCAGTGCTCCATTCAAATACAGTTTAAAATAACAGATGCCTTATTTTCACCCGAAAGCAGTGGATATGTTATCAATTGATCACTTATGTTTAAAATCCAGATTATTAAAGTAGTCTTTTCAAACATTGATGACGACCCAATCAAATAGATTTTGAAAAAAGTGGTTCAATATGTTCAGCGTAGACTTGTAAATTAAGTTATCCAAGGAAATACAGATATATACAACAGTTAATATTAAATATTTAGAATATTAACTGTTATTATGAAGAACTTGGAGAAACGAGATATTTTCATTAAACAGATTGGTAACTGCTATTCTGAAGTTTTTACTTATAGCAGTTACTTTATTAAATATATTATACAATAATTTTAAGTAAAGCCATACTTCAATTTGTTACTAATGATTTGGATTAGAGGTAAATAGTACATTTGATTATTCTTTATTTCCTTGGACTAATTATGAAGTCAAGGCAGAAGAAAGCTCCTATACTGGAAGTACTGATGATCATCTCTACCTTGATGAGAGAAGTACAGTGTCAGCTGGTATATATTCTTTCCCTTTTATTAACACTATATCTCCAACATCTACCTGAAAGAAAACTAGGAATTGGTTAATAATATGAAACTAACAGAACAGCTCGTGATTATTTAGTCTACTAAAGATGCATTGTCTTATGTCAAGGGGAAACTAAGCTGAATTTTTGTAAACTATTCAAAAGGCACCTGTTTGAAGAAGTCACATCTGCCTATAGTTTTATTCAACAGAAACATGTTCAGCAATATCATTGTGGTAAGTTCTACAATGATCTCATTGTGAAAATTGCTAGAAAAATATTTTCTGACTAAAAATGAAGCCAATATGGAGCCATGATAAAACTCATGGGGTTGCCATTAATCTACAGGTGACACATGTAAATCCATCTAATTAAATTTCTAAATGAGAAACTGAACTTTTTTTTGTAACCCAAATTGATTAAATCATATTTAATACAATGAAAACATTGTGAACAAATTCTCTTTTTCTGATGCCTATTCATAAAGCTCCAATTATAAGGTTAATTTAATAAATAACAAAATCAGAGAGAAGAATTGTGTTTGCTAAATAAGAGTGGCATTGCTACTAAATTATAAATAAGGTGCATTGATCATAGAATATTGTTTACATAATATGAAGAAAAAATATTTCTAATAAAATGTATATTGAAAGAAAGGTCTGTAATGATGCACTTCCTACTGAAATTTCTGGTGCAACAGAGCGAGCTTGTACTAGGAGTTCTTTGTACGCTGATCAACGAGTGCTGATGGCTGCAATGCAGCAAGATTAAGACACCACCATCATCTACCATTATCACAATTTAGTGGCATTTTATATTTCAGTGAGCTGGTATTTCAATCTTATTTCAGCACGAATAATGCTGATCCTTTACCACACCAAGGTACTAAAGTTTCTTAAAAAGCAACCAGACTTTTCTCATTAAATCCTATAATCTATGTCCTCTGTAAGAATCACTGCAGGTAATTTTCACAGAAAAAGTACATTTTTATTCCAATGGAATTTACTTCCATGATCATATTTACATTGCTATTATGTAACCCATGAAAAAGAAATAAAAATGGTCAACGAACCAATAAATCTGGATTTTAAAAAGCCTTCCTTGTGTGGGATGTCCCTTCTGCTCAGAGCAGAACTGTTTTGATTATTGAACAGGAAAAAAACCCTAAATCATAAGATGTTCTTCCATTTTTAAGAAATTTTCCAAGCTCTTCAACAGTACAAAACCAGTAAAAGAGCTTACTTCAAAAAAGTTCAACTCCTGCTTCTGCACAAATTTGCAGAACAGTTCATTCAGAATTTTCCATATGTTCCTAATTGGTTGGATCCAAGTCTTATTTCCATTTAAAAATAATCAATTATAATAAACTAATGACATACCTTTTCCCAGTGAACAATTTCCCAAGCTCCATTTCTCAATACTATAAAAGTGAAAGACAAAAAAGAAAACATAGAAGCTGAAATTTCAAAATAAAACAAAAACACAATGTATTTATGCCTTCAACTAAATGGTTGACAAATAACAAAAAAGTAAGGGGAAAAAAACATGAAATATAAAATTGTACAGGAACATGAAGCTACTGGAGATTTTAATGCCTGGGGAAAAGCTCTATGTGTAATAAAAGAAGCAAGACCAATATGCCACAATTTTCTGTACAGGCAGTGTCCAAGTTACGAACAAGATAGGTTCTGTAGGTTTGTTCTTAAGTTGAATTTTTATGTAAGCCAGAAGTGTCACTCCAGATTATATATATGTGTGTGTATATGTATGTGTGCACATGCACTTTGGATAGCATAGGGAAGAGTTAACACTCCTTTGTTCAAAAGATTTCACCTAACTTTCTGTCCCTGTGATCATTGGACTTTGAAAAAATTGGCTTGTTTTGGAAACAAAGATTGGTAAGAAAGCTTCTGTGGAGAACCTTTTTCTTCCTGATAACTCTTTTAGAAGTTAATTTCCCTTCCAAGGGGTACACTTCTCTCACTTCCTGTTCTCTCACACTCATTAATTATGAGTAGTTTGTAAGGCGGATGTTTGTAAGTTGAGGACTGCCTGTACTTTAAATAGCTGAACAAAGATAATATTATGCTGCACCAAGCTGTATGTTCCTAAACTAATAAAGACTCTATCCGCAAAGTATGCTAGTATTTTTTTAATTTAAAAAAATCACATTTTTTCACAGCTTCAAAATTTTATATTTCTAAAAATTTCATTGTAGTTAAACATAATGTTTTTTCTTAACATAGACCAACACAAAAACATTTTTAATCAATGTAAAATATTCATATTAGAATTTGTTACTGATTATGTGGTCTAACATTTTAAACAGCAATTGCTTTAGGAATGGATATAACAATTTACACATGGTGATTAATGTTCTCAACCATATTTTATAGCAGACATTTGTTCCTTAAATGTTCTAGTGCTGACATGGATAATGAACATTCATCACGAAACTGCTACTGTAATAAAAAGTAATAAAAACAAAAGGTATCAGTAGTCCATGATTTTATTCTTCTTTACAGTGCATTTCACTGTTCCTACCTTGTATCTGCTTCTTGTTCACAACGTTATCAGCTTTATGCCTTTTCTGAAATAAAATTGATTTCATTTTAGATTGCTATAATGAATATGAAAGTACTTAGCACTGTGCAAAGAAGAAAAGGGAAACTGTAAGTTGCATAGATAATGAGATCTTTGTTGCACAGATAATGAAATAAGCATAAAAATCTCTCATTTTGGTAAATAAACATTAAGTACTACAACTGGATGATAATATTTAATAATTTAATGATAATGGTAATATTTTATTTAGTACTTACAACATCTTCTATTATTTCTTTAACTGCTGCTACTACTAAAATAAATAACAGAGGAACCAAGGTTGTGTAACGTCCCGTTGGAGAAACATCTGGAATTTGCTAAGGAATGAAAAAAGGGGAAGAAACTTCATTTTACAGATAAAGTATTATGTAATTATTTTAACCAGGAATTAAAAAAAACCATGTTAAATGTAACATATAACAGCCAACTTCTTACTTCCATACATGCAGTACTCAATTCAATTAAATGATTCTTCATTTACTATTGTCTACTAGATCTACACTTCGTTCCCACAATAAAAACAAGAACATTAGAAATATCCCCTTTTTGATTATTTTGACCTCTTCTCCAAAATGCTAAAATATTTTGGTTTTATTCCTTTTTCTTCAACAAATATATATATTCTAAGAATTGACCCCATATCACCTCAGAATTATTTATTTCCATTAATCCCTTTTTTCATTTTATTTCTCATGTATGTTTATCGTTTATTGAGATATTGCGATAATTAAAAATGAGTACATGGGTGGTGGGTACACACAGAGATTAAATGTATAAGATATATGACTAATTGTTTAACTGAGTTATTGTATATTTTGAGTTAAAGTTAGTTGGATGTAATTTGATAATTTATTTATTATGAATAATAATAAAAAGAAATAGTCCCTTTTCTTTTAGATATTCTTTTTATTTATCTAACAGAATTATAACTCTTAACATGAGTTTAAGCACAGGCTTTACAACAAGCATGCATGTTTTTGAATATATTGCAATACTTAAAAAATATGATGCAGATATTACTTTAGAACAAGGTATTCTACTGAACGTTTATCAGAAGTGTTATATCAAACAATTAACAGTCAATTTCCTTGTGACATACAATGATTAAATATATATTTACCTCATCTAGCTTACCTGAAGCAATGCAATGAAAAGAAAAAAGGCATTAGCAGCTCTTCTGAACTGGGAATAGAGGAACCTCGGCAGGAATGTGATTAAGTTGTATTTTGCAGTGCTAAGAGACAGAGATTAAAATTGTATGTAGTTAAGAGCTACAGATAAAATTTTACAACACCCTGTGTTTAGAATTTACTAAAAGTTTGACAAGTTTGAATAATGGTTCAAATTTTATGAGTCTAGGTACATATGACCCTCCAGAAAAGTGTAGTGCTACTAAGCTATTATTGCTTATAAATTTTATTTCTTTTTAACACTGGAGGTCCTACTTACACCATTTTTTCATTTCTCACAGAGCTTCAAATTTAAATCATAATAGCCAAATTACTTAAAGAACATTCCAGTTGTCACTCCAAGAAGCATACATGTGCTTTGGAATGTATGTCATGGGTCCTTGAGGCAGTGTTTCTCAACCCGTGGGTCCCCAGATATTTTGGCCTTTAACTCCCAGAGATCCCACCAGCTGGTAAACTGGCTTGGATTTCTGGGAGTTGTAGGCCAAAACACCTGGGGACCCACAGGTTAAAAACCACTGCTTTAAGGGAATGCTTATATACAAACATGCATTGTTTTAAGTGATCTAAATTAAAGAAAAATACTGCTCAAAATACTAGTCCACTCTTCAATTGTAAAATACCAAATAAAATATGGAACAATCCACTCCTTAATAAGTTAATAACTTACATATATATTTAACTTAAATTGCTGTAGTTTTAAAATGATTGAAACAACAAAAATCAATCTAAAATTATGTTGTAATACCTATCCTAATTTAAAAAAAAATGTTCTATTGATTATAATAAATCTAGAAATGATACACTTAAAAACTATTTCTAATAGCACCATAATCTAACATTTTATTTTAGGTTTGTCTAAAGAGAAATTTCAGATTCTCTGCACTCCATAGGAAAATTTTTTTTTTTCAAAAGCAGTTTATCATGTAACAAAAGCCCAAAGTTGGTTTTGCACAAATAGCAAAATGGATTGATTCTTTTGATTTCACTCTATTATTTAGCACCTTAAGAACTTTATTTTCTTCATGAGAGATTTAAATAAAAAAGTATTTTGCTTTATTTTAAGAAGAAATAACAAAACAACTAAGGAACATGATCACATTTGTCTTGAAAATCTTCAGAATCTTAATATCCTGTAAAAAATAAATCTAGACAATTTTGTTCTACAACCTCCAAAGTACTCAATGGGCTCAAGCATACTTTAGATGTATCTGAGGAAGCCTACTGTACTTTCTTTCATTGGCTATTGGCCATATCAGAATCTTTATTTCTGCTGTTTCACCAAGTTCCAGTAGATGGTGTCCACATACTGCAGATTGAACATTTTTGCTGGAAGGGAAAATTCAGACATTACCCTCCCTAACAGCAACCCACAATTAAACATGCTAGTTTGCTGGCATAAGTGCCCTAGGCCCTCTAACAAGGGGGGCTTTCAGCACTTTTGATATTGCAGTTTGGAAAGAAGCTGCAGCACAAATAAGAAAACTGTCTTTCAGTTTCTTAATGCTTATCAAGGAGTCCAAGGAATACTCTCTCACTTAAGTGGCAAAGAAAAAAGAAGAAAGTACGACTTCTCCCAACAATATCTGAATTGCTGCAAAAGGAAATGAGACTCTACCTCTTCCAGCCCATTTATACACATGCACATCCCTCTTTTTATACACACTCACACTTCCTCCCCCATACATAACTACCACTGCAGCTCGTTCTGTCTGAAGAAGTGAAGAAGATGCTTCTTCAGGAATTATACCTTCAATGTCCTGTAGCACTATCAGAAAGACCAAGGGAGCTTTCAGGAACCACAACTTCAAGCACTGCAGGGACCCTGAAATGCATTCTAATGATCTAGACAAGCATCACATAACATTCAGGTACTTGCATATGATTAGTTGAATTACTATAATTAGAAACATGTTTTCAAACTTGTGTTTTGCACTAAAAGTGTTTAACAGCAATAACCCATAAAAGGTCTTCTCTCTATACTTTCTTACAGGTTTATCTAAAAAACATGAATGTATTCATTTCAAAATGTAACCTAAACGTGTTTTCAGGCTTTAGTCATTAGTAGATTTGTTAACAAAGAACCCTTGTGACAAAAGTGACTGATCACATGATAGTTCCTACCAGATTTATCTTTGAAGACAAATTGGACACTATTTATTAAAACTGTATACAAATTATCACAACTATAAATATTGTAACTATTGTAATAAGTTATAAATAGGTTATAAATACCTGACATGATTGTTACAAAATTTAGAGAATTGTGGTTGATTTATAAATATCGTTCTCACTTCTTCCTGATCAGCTAATGAAGTCTTCTCTGAAACATCATCTGTCTTTTCATATCCTGTAAAAAATTAATCAATTTGTAAATATATCAATTATATATCATTTTTAATATATAACTATATATGTATGATGCAATTCAAAGTATAGCATAATTACTTGTTGGTTGAATATCATCATAAAGCAACTGGAAATATAAAATGATGCTTTAAAAATAACTCTGTGTCAGATTCCTGCCTCCTCTAGCGGTGGTCTATAACAGTCCATGGACAACTGGTGATCCATGGACTTCTGCCAGTCCCAAGTCATTATTGCAGGCCCTTGGATAGTTTCCAAACAGAAAGAAACAAGTGTAGTCAATAGATACAAATATAGCATTCTCAAGGCAAACGGAAATTGCACGGCCTCCCCACATGAAGTAATTGAAGAAACACTGCTCTATAACAGAACTACTCAAAGTGGTGGTCCATTAACCAATGCTGGTTCACAATCCATCAAATGTGGGCTCTTGGGGAGTTTCCACACACACACACACAAAACCCCACAAAAATTGGAGCTAATGGGTGCAGATGGTTCCAATAACTTGTATGTTGGGGGGGGGATCAGTTCCTCAAATCAGATAGCTTAGAAAGGACTGCTATATAAAACAATGTAACAGGAATATTAAATAGGTATCGCATCATTGTTTAGTGTGCATAAAATAATACAATTGTTGAGAAAACCTATTCCCTTAATTCTTATTTGGGGTATTTAAATGCTTCCCATAATCCAAATGTTTGATTGTATTATACTTAATTATGTTAGTTTCCAAAAATCTTTGAATTAAAAATATTTATAACAAATATTCTGCTTCCCTAAATTGACCAACATCTGATTCTGCATGCCCATTTGACTTATACTTACAATACATTCTTAGAACCTGTTGGGATTTGGACTCCCTCTCCCCATCCCACGGTGGATACAAAAATATGTGGATGCTCAAGTCCCATTACATACTGTAGTGTAGTAAAAGAGTCTCTAGACATTCAGCATAAGAAACAGGTATGTGTCTAGTTAGATTGCTGCCACAGCCAACAGGCTTATGTGATGTATCTATTGCTGAGGCATCTATTGTACTTTTTAGACAATATATTTGCATTAAAAACAAGATCTTTCTGCTCATATAAATATTACATAGTAGACAAATCTAGGCCATAAACTCTCCCTTGATTTACTAGTTTTGTTTGCAGAGGATATGTTGTCATAGTCTCCTACTAATGCATAGTTCCTCATATGAATTCCAAAGCGGTAGAATAACCCTCCCCCCCCCCCCAAACAAAAACAAAAACCTGTTGTTATTACTCTGGGCATGTGGTTTGGTTCAGTTGAGCACAACACAACTGAAAGGATTTCTTACCTTAAAATGTAGACAACTTGGTAGATAGTAATTAAAATATTAATATGTTTAAACAGGACATTTCAATTCACACTTTTCTATTTACAAAAACATTACAATCGAAAGCATGATAGCTCACAGTGATAAAACATGAACTTAAAGAAGCTATATACATACTGTTTATACTCAAGTATAACTCTATACATTTTTGTAAAAAAAAAAAAATCAACCCCCAAACCATGATCAACTTATCCATGGGTCAAAAAAAGTACCTGAATTATTTTAAATAAGGGTGAGGGGAGGAGAAAGAACCTTTTCTGAGTAGAGGAGCAAAAGGTAGGAGCTTAGTATGTCACAGGAAAAACTAAATGAAACACCAACACCCTCTACTCCCTAATCTCTGAAATTGCTTCTTGCCTTTTTGAATGCCTGAGCAAGAAAATGGCAGTGGCACTTTGTTGCTGACGCTTAAAAGAACACCTTCTAAAATAAAAGTGAATACTGTACTTTAACTTTTATAAAAAAGTGATCTTCTCTGAGTAGAGTGACAAAAGGCATTGTTGAATACTTGAGTGAGAAAATGCCTCTCTGGTGTTTTCACTTCTCTGCAGAATGATTGTCAACTTTTGTCACATCAAAAGCCATAATTAGGGCCCCCTAATTTGCATTGGACTTATACATGAGGTCAACCTCTACACAAGTATATACAATAACACCCATAATGAAATCTGATTTAGTATGTCTTTGTAAGTAAAAAATAGTAAGGAAAAACTGAACATTCTGTTTAGCTTATTTTACCTAAAGATTTGTAATGTCAACCCCTTAAAAAACACATACAGACACTATCATATATAAAGAATAAATTGTGTGCACATTAAAGTGGAGAGGGAAGTGATTAAATAGAATGGCATATATTCAAATGGTTATATTACAATAAAATGATGAAAGATATCGGCACTATATCTGCAAACTGCATTTTTGCCAGGATCCAGTCTGAGGGTGATTCTACATTGCCAAATAAAGCAGTGTAGTTGCATTAGCTTGTGTGTGTTCACAACACACGCAAGCTGATTCAAGTTGACTCAGAATAAGATGCTTCATGCAGTTTTACCCTGGGTTAAAAAAACAAAGGGGAAAGTCTGGATCCTCTTCCAGAATTTGGAATTTCCCCTGTGTTGGGGAAGTTTTGCACCATCCCAGATCCAAGATTGTGCTTCCACAGCCATTGCACACTCCCTAAGGTAAAGCAGTCTATGGAGGTGGAGTGGCTGTCTCCTCTGCCCCCCAATCCTTTGCCCCCAAAAGACAGAAAAACACCACTTGTGCTCTCCACTTCCTGGCTTGGGTTTTTTGTGTGTGTCAGGAACGACTTGAGAAACTGCAAGTCATTTCTGGTGTGGTGGCACAATGGGTCAAATCCTTGTGCTGGCGGGACTGCTGACTGACAGGCCAGCAGTTCAACTCCGGGGAGAGTGGATTGAGCTCCCTCTGTCAGCTCCAGCTTCCTATGTGGGGACATGAGAGAAGCCTCCCACAAGGATGGTAAAACATCAAATATCTGGGTGTCCCCTGGGCAACGTCTTTGCAGACTCCCATTTCTCTCACACCAGAAGTGACTTGGGAGGAATGAGCCCCCTTCTCTCCTTCCAAGCTGATGGGCTCTCACATGGTAGCAAACCAGGAAATAGAGAGCGGAAAGCTCCAGTAATTAGTTCTGTGGGTTGGAATCCTGTCCCATGCCTAGCCGTGCTAAAACCGTTTTCAACATGCTAGGCTGACTTCATGCTTTCCTGACTTCAAGGTGGTTGGGACAGCAGCCTCACAGCCTGGCATATTTTTATACCATTTTGTGCCATATCATGTGCTTGCATAATAAACCCTAAGTAAGTGTACTGTGTATACTAAGTGTGTGGTCATCTTTACTGGATCTCCACAGTGGTGTGAAATTGTTGATTATTCTGACATGAAATTACATATACTAAAAGGAAAGACCTTTCCTTAATTATTCCTGGTTGTATTGGCCCATACTTGACCCAGTGCAAAAATGAATACTAGTCTCTCCCTCCTCCTGTCCATACTCCACTAGCTAATAAACAATAATAATATTCCTGTGACTACTTTATTCTAAATAAGAAGGTATATGCAAGAATGTACAAATTCAAAGTCCAACATTCTGATATTCCCTGCTGTTTTCCTACAGAAGCAGGCTTTCTGAAAATGGAGGCTCATCTTAGCTATCCTTGTCTTACAAAAGCAATGTTAGCAATGTTACACAAGTTGTTTTATTTAATCACATTTAAGTTATTTATGAATGTCACTGAGTTCACAGATTTAGGTGATAGTCGAAATATCCCAAAGGCATCAGATTTAATCTGATTTTGGAAGCTCAGCAGAGTGAGCCCTGGCCAGTGCTTGGATAGGAGACAGCCAACAAATACCAGGTGCAGTAAACTAAATAAATAAATAAGTAAGTAAGTTTTAAATACTTCTTGCCTGAGAAAATCCTATGGAATTCAACAGCTGACATGGAGGCACATACACACAGAATAGCAGAGATGACATTTTTTGAAAATATTTTGGGAAAGGTTTGTTATATTTCTAGTTTTGTGCAGCAGCAATAGCTTTACTCCAGTTTTTACCATTGTCATTTTATCATATAAATGTTTAATACTGTTTTAAGTATCATATTGTTTCTTAATGCCTAAATGCATATGTTCTCATTCTGATGTTTGTACATTTTTTGGTGCTGGTCATTGACCATAAATGTGTGTGTATAAACAACAAACTTTGTTACTGTCCATGGACCCGCACCTGTTAAATAGATAACATACAGCAGTTAACAGATCACTCGTATCCGTGGAAATATACTATACAGGCACATACTACAAAGTGTCATAGACTAGGCCTTGCCTTGCTTTGTTGCCACTGCAAGAAACTTTGCCACTGTGAGCCACTGTGAGGGTCACCCCTTGGTGCTTGTATATATGAAAAGAAAAGAGGACAAACTGAAATGGTCCTCTGGGCCAGAAATAGAATTTTATAAAATAAAACAAGCTAGTCAAAATTTCTGACTAAAGCCAGAAAGGTATGTGTATGTGTGCAGCAGGAATATGTAGTTTCAGGCTAGCTAGACAAAGCCTAGCTATTGACTTCAACAGCTATTGACTTTGAGCAACAGACCTCTAACACCAGGAGACAAGAGACTCTTCACAGGAAACAGAGATCTTTGACAAAAGCAGCAAAAAGCCTGTATTCTTGATATCTAGATTCTTTTTCATGAAAATGTAGTGGCTGGCTTATGGTAGATATTACAGAGATTTCAACAGTTATCTTCGTCTGAATATGACTATTGCCTAAATGCAGGATGTTCAGATGTAGGTAACTGTCTCTGCCTGAGAGATACAGTAGATTCTCAGATCTAATTTAAACTGACCATTTAATGCAATCTGAAGCTAGCTTCAAACTGTGGCATCAGACAACAAACTCCCCCAAAAGCTTTTTTTGTCATTGAAGAGGTCAACATTTGCTATCAACTATGTAATAATAATAATAATAATAATAATAATTTACTTTTCTCCCGCTTTTCTCCCACGAATGGGACTCTAAGCGGTATACAAGATTGTTTTTACCCATAGTTTTACCCAAAAAAACAACTACATAATACAAAAACCATCATCCCACAACCCAACTATAAACCATAACTCAACATATACATAAACCCAATATACATAAATATAAATAAGCATAAAAAATAACACAGTTCCTGGTCACTGTTGTAGCCCTCTGAACTTGGTCATCTCATTCTACACTGACAGGCAATGCAGGGTCAATCTGATGTCTGGGATGCTTGACTGGCACCATAAGGTATTTCTCAGGGACTCCCCCAACCGCCTTGGAGAAGGCAGGGATTCCCTATTGTCCAGGATACAGGGCAGTGTGGAAGGGACCCATGTCTCCCATGGTTCCACAGCACTGAGCCATGGCAGTTAAAGTGGTGCCAAACTGCATTAATTCTAAAGTGTTGATGCACCCTGGGAGGAATTATGTTAGAGATGTTACAGAATTATTTCCTTAACATCCTAGTTCTACATGAACCATTACATTGTTCTATTTATTTGTTGGCCCATTCACACATGGCATTTTAATTTAGGTATTAGTTATATCATAGACATCATACTTGTATTTATGAACAGAGATATATCATTTCTAGGAAAAATAATTTTCATAGAATTTGTGTTCTTGAAACAGCAGAGGCATGCTGATCCCATGCTACATTTTAGTTACAGCAATTATTTTCAGTCTCAGATCCATGTCAAGAAAAAAGCCTGGGCAGGTCAATTATTGTATCTTCCTTCATAGCATGGTTCATTTCTCCTTCCAAAGGACCTGGTTAGCTCAAATAATTAATAAGTATGGGTAAAAACAAACCCAGTCACTCTTACTGCTCTAAGAAAGGTGGGGAATATTTTATTGAGGTGGTAGTTTCTTTTTATCTCCTAAAATAGCATTCTAAACACAACTTTTAAAACAAAAAATATTATGTTTGATGGTTAATAGATAAATAAATATCCTTTTACTAGTGATTTATAAAAAGTTAGAGCAAAAGTATTTACAATTTATGTATAAGCATGCTCACAAAAATGAAAAAGAAATCTGGCAGCTAAAAATGAAAAGGAAACTCATTTATTCTGAGTTGTTCCATGAATGGTAACCCTTTCATTTTTGACCACATATGAAGATGGGAATACTTATGTTCAGTAATACAAAACTGTTATTAGGCACTGAGTGGGGATTAATATAAATAGCCAAATAATAATTTAATTTTTAGATGAAATCTGTATTTTAGAATTATTCCGACATATTAGTTCATTATATCTTTACTAGATCATGAACCCAGATTTTGAAAAATGACCGTAACAATTTTAAACCAGACTTTCTTTTTTCTATATTTTCATCACAAATTGTTTTATACATCTAGATTAAAAATCTGATTGTAGCTGCTTTTATCTGCTTAGTGCTGAGAAGCGTCCAGTTTCTCAATGCAGAAGAAATACAACAGCAACATTTAAACTGAATACGTGTACCATACAAGCTTTTGATCGAAAGGTCGCAGGTTCGAATCCGGGGAGCGGCGTGAGCTTCCGCTGACAGCCCCAGCTTCTGCCAATCTAGCAGTTCCAAAACATGCAAATATGAGTAGATCAATAGGTACCACTCCGACGAGAAGGTAACGGCGCTCCATGCAGTCATGCCGGCCACATGACCTTGGAGGTGTCTATGGACAACGCTGGCTCTTTGGTTTAGAAATGGAGATGAGCACCCCACCCCAGAGTCAGACACGACTGGACTTAATGTCAGGGGAAAACCTTTGCCTTTTTACAAGCTTTTACTCCAATAGTTTAGTCATCCAGACAGGTAAATGTATATGCTAGTCAAAGATAAAGTTGTAAGAACTGTATCTAGGATATAGAATGCACACAAAATCAAAACAAAAATTAATTTAATGTTGAAATATTAATTTCCTAATATTATTAGTAAACAATGAGTTAGATGATTTGTAGCTTGCTTCCTTTACTGCACTACTGACAACAGAAATAAATTAGTGTACTTTTTATAAATGTCTCCCAAGAAAAAGTAAAATGCAAAAGCTCAGTCTAAGTCAACATGAGTCATGTAGTTGGATCTCTATTTCATCCCAGTGGTTTTTAACTAATTTCATTACGTAATTTTAATTGTTGTTATTAAAAGCAGTTTCTACAATATAATGTATACAAAATGAGGGTCAATGAGGATTTAATGACTTATTGGGGAATTCTCTCTTCACTACAGTATTATGAGAATATTGAGTTTAACAGCTAGATGAGAAGCTTTCAACTTACCGAACCATGAGCCACAGCTCTCTGATGCTGTCATGTATTTGCTCAACAGCCCTGCATGCTGAAGACGGGCTAGAAGAGTAAGAAACTGCTAATGTACAGCAGCTCTGAATGAATAGATACATTACAGAAAAAATTCCGAACCCACCTCCAACTTTATTAAGCAGGTGAGCATGGGAGCTTGAAAGATACAGCTACAAAATGCATATATCAAATCTTTTTTTCATTTTAATTTAAGCTTTTTGGACTCTCTTCAGAATTAGGAAGAGTTGTCGAATCTCCTAATCCTGGAGTAGGAATAACGTAGGCCTCCAGAAACAGCTAGATTGGACTCCCATAATTCCTCATCTATAGCTACACTGGCTAGACTATTGGGAGTTAGAGTTCAACAACATTTGAATTGCTGTACAATTTCCTCCTCTGCTCTAATTTTAAAATATCCCTAGACTTCCCTAGAGTTCCTGTTTTCTAGATAAAAGTGAACAACTTCCCTTGAAAAATTCTCATGTGGCAATTTGCCTTTTAAAAAACGTTGCAGTTCTGCACCTCTGACAGCAACAACAATGCCTGCTTTTGTTATGGCTTTTATCTGGAAAACCGTGGGGCAGTCTGTTTAGACTGCAAAAATGACATTCGGAACCTGCTGAAATTGCCCACCTCTATAATGCTTCCTCCTCCCTAGCTTTTTTTAGTGTCAAAGGGATAAGAAGAGATATTATTATTATTATTTCCTATCTTTCCTCTGACATAGCATACTATGTAAGGACTGAATGGGCCAACCTCTCACAGTTAACAGTGCATCTATTGTCAGCGGGCCCTGATTATCAATAAGCACACTTGCTTCTCTTCAGTCATTTGGATTTTTCTCTCTCCACTTGATCTGGCAAAGAAGAAAAAGCTGTAGATACAGAATGGAATCTTCAACAATTAAAAAAAAAAACATTTACCATTGTATCAGGGCTGTGAGATCAATGGTCTGTTTGTCTTATGGGAGTAATGAGTTATGCTGTGTGCCTACAAGACTTATGGAAGCCCTAAGGCAAACCTATCAGAGTTTTCTCAGGTTGAGTTTGTGACTTGCCCAGGATCACACAATGAGCTTCCAGGGCTGAGCCCAGCTTCCCAGTCCAATGCTCAAAATGCTATACCACATTGGCTCTCTCTCAATAGCCTGGCCCAGAACTCTCCAAGTGATGTGTCATGACATGTTAGTGTTTCGGCTTCAGCATGTAGTTTTGGGAAAACCTAACAAGAAACCTCTGAGTCTACACAAAATAAGCAACACCAACTTCCACACATTTTTTCCTTGGCAAAGATGCACTAAAACATAAATGAAATATTTTCATGATAGATGTTGTTTCCCCATCCATTTATGTATGGGTCCGTATCTCTTACAAGGGATTGGTTTAATCTCAAGTAAAACTGAATGACTGTGTTGCAAAATGGTGCATGTCTATGAAGTATGTCACCAACATAAAATGTTTGGGAAACTCTGGCCTAGTCTCACATTAAATGGGCAAAGTATCACAGAGTTGGCAAATACCAAAAGGGCTATCCAGTCCAACCCCTTGCCATGCAGGAACACGATCAAAGCACCCTTAACAGATGGCCATCCAGGCTCTGCTTGCAGGGACACACAATCAAAGCACCTCTGACAGACGACCATCCAGTTGGTCTCTTCATTGGTCAACTGGCAGCTGTTTACCTAGGTAATCTCTGAGTTACAAACATCTGACTTACAAATGACTCATTGTTAAGAATGGAGATGAGACAGCAGAATGTGAGAGAAACCTGAAAGGGTTATCAAAGGAGTCTCCACTGAAGCTTTCTTGCCCATTCTTATTTCTTTTCTTCTTCAGTTTTTAAAATAATAAAGAAATTATACAAATCACACACAACTAACATTAACACAAAACATACAGTTAAACAATTAAACATATATTTTTATACATGTAATCTCTACATGCACCCACCATGTAGGGTTAATATTATTGATCCTTAATATTAATGATTCTTATATTTCCCTCTTCTTCAAAATACTAGTGTATGTTCATTTGGTTTTATTCATTTTTCTTTGACAAATATATATTCTAAGAATTTGCCCCATATCACCTCAAAACCATTTCTTCTCTTTAATCCTTTTGCATTTTATTTCACAAGTCAGTTTATTGTTTACTGCAATGTCTCACACCTCTTTGTATCAATCATAAATTTTGTAATGATAATTTTATTTCAGTATTTCGCTATAACTAATCATAAAGCACTCACAAAAATTACTATGAATTCTTTCTTTTGCCATTTCAACCTTATGTCTCCAAAATTTAATAGAAGTGCTATATCTGATTTTTTTTAAAATACATTATAGAATCATAGAATAATAGAGTTAGAAGAGACCACATGGGCCATCAAGTCCAATCCCCTTCCATGCAGGAAAAGCACAGTCAAAGTATCCCTGACAGATGACCACCCAGCCTCTGTTTAGAAATTTCCATGGAAGGAGCTTCGACCACACTCCGAGGCAGAGAGTTCCACTATTGGACAGCTTGTATGATCAGGAAGCTCTCCCTAATGTTCAAATGAAATTTCATTTCCTATAATTTGAACCCATTGCTCCTAGTCCTAGTTTCATGGGCAGCAGAAAACAAGCCGGCTCCCTCTTCCTTATGACATCCTTTCTCATATTTATATATGGCTATCATTTCTCCTCTCAACCTTCTCTTTTGCAGCCTAAACATCCCCAGATCTTTGAGCAGCTCGTCATAGGGCATGGTCTGCAGACCTTTGAACATTTTAGTTGACCTCCTCTGGACACCTGTCAGCTTGTCAATATATCTTTTGAACTGTGGTGCCCAGAATTGGACACAGAATTCCAGGTGAGGTCTAACCAAAGCATATTAATGGATAGTATGTCATTCATTTCAAGAAATACTTTATCCCAATTTTAAAAAAAAATCTATTCACACTCCCACCATAAATTTATAGAAGTGCCGGTTTCCGTATTGCACCTCCTACCATTTTGTAGGTTGTTTCTATTATAATCATGTAACATCACTGGAATCATGACCAATCCTTGTATCCCTGACTAGTCATTTTTTTTCAAAATCCAACGACCATAGCGACAGAAGGTGAGGTGAAAGCTTCTGAACAGGAGCACAGACAGCAATTATTATTGTTGTTGTTGTTTGAAATAAAAAACAAGATTAGTACACAGCAAACTTTGCTGGCTGTTGTATTGGATCACACATCGGACACTTCCCAAGTGTCTAGGACTGTGTGATATATCAGCGAATAATGCATGCAGATCCAAGTTGGGTGGCCTTTTGCAGCTGACAGATGGCAATTTTGTCAACACCAATTGTGTTAAAGTGCGGGCCAATATCTTTAGGCACTGCACCCAGTGTACCGATCACCACTGGGACCACCTTTACTGGCTTGTGCCAGAGTCTTTGCAGTTCAATCATTAAATCTTTAAAAGTTGTTTCTGTTCAATCCTGCTGTCGCCTGGGATTGCAACATTGATGATCCATACTTTGTTTTCAAAAACGATCATGAGGTCAGGAGTATTGTACTCCAAAATTCTATTATTATTATTATTATTATTATTATTATTATTATGCTGGAAGTCAACCTCACACTGCTCAAGTCTGCAGTCCTAAATGAGGAACAAGTAGTTAGTTTTAGACTAGAGGTGCTTCCAGACAGCACTAAATCAGGAGTTTTAGTGAGGGACAAGAAATCCTGGGACTTCAGAATAGATCCACATACAGACCTGTTGGTCCCAGGATTTCTGCCTCCATTGTCCAGACTTTATGCTTTGTTCTGAAATTTAGAGGCTCCAAAAAACGGCTGCCATGGGACTTCCACCAGAAACCAGCAGTCTTTTTTTAAAAAAAACAAAACCCGCAAGATGCGGATATGCGGCGATTCGGTTATGTGGATCACCGTAAAAGTTTCATTCTATGTGAAGGGCAAAGAAACTGTGCCCTCCATACATTTCATAAAGTTTCTGGTACACAAACGAAGTTTATGGGGTAGGACTACTTCTGTCCAAGTCAGCACTACACAATAAAATAGGAACACACACTTTTAAGTCAGGAACAGAACGCTGTCATTATCTACTATTTTTAGAGCCTTGCTGTCTGACCATCTGTTTAGACAGATTTGGTTGTGTATTTGCGGCATCAAACAACAGGGTGCTGTTCCTGGGTTATACACAGTTGTTCCTGATTGCTCTTCTTGTGAAAAGATGTACAACATTGACTAGGGGGGCACAACTTTGTCCTGGCCAGAGAAAATGTGCCCTCCACATAATTCATGAAGTTTCTGGCAAACAAACAAAGTTTTTGGCTTCTACTTAAGTGTCACCTTCTTTTTAGGAACCAACCAATCGGGAACAGGTATCTAAAACCTAGGAACAAACCCAGATTTTAAAAAATCCCGTGATTTCTGATTACAGGGATATACAAACATGTGAAGATCTGGATATTCAGCTCAAAACTGTGATATTCCCGCACCTGGAAATTGCATGTATTTTGTCTTTTGTAGTGATTGCTTCCGGGTTTACAGGGAGCATTGTGTGGCCACACCCTTCTATTTGATGTGGAAGCTCCTGGGATAAAGGTACTGTCTGGATGGGCCCTAGGCTGAGGGAATCCCTTCTCCCAGGCTCCTGAATGTCAGTTGGAATTTACCTATTTGTTCTCTCTCTCTTTCTGCTCTCATCCTGATTGGTGATGTAAAATGGATACTCTTAAGGTTACATGTCTTTGTTTACGACTTCTTTTTCCAAATTTGCACTCAGATATCTCTCTACTCAGTGTGTTTGAAGAGATGTAGTGTTTGGAAATGTTTCCTCTTATTTTGGAACTCAGAAGTTATGGAGTTAGAGGGAAGCTTAGACCCAATTCTTTCCTATCAAAAATGTAGTACTTATTTTTTTTAATAAACCGTTCTGGTAACTTTAAAAATTGAACTCTGCATCTTTGCCTGCTAAGCTCAAAATTCTTTTGCAGCCACACAGTCAATCAAAGAAGCAAACAAACAAACAAACAAACTTTATTTATATCCCACCTTATCTCCCCATGAAGACTCAGGGAGGCTTACAACATGAAATAATAAACAATAAATTCAGCAAAACAATTAAACAATATAAACATTCAATCATAAAAATAAATAAATAAATAATGATCAGAGCAGCCTCCACCCACATGTCCTTTACAAAAAACTTGAAAGCTTTCCTATGTGGAATAGCTTTAAATTAATGGTGACAGATGCCAAAGAGTTGCACTTTATAATGATATTACATTTCCATGTGAATTTTTAGACTTTTTTTACTTATCCAATTGATGTTACATCCGACAAAGACCAATTTGGGATTATTTTAATGGTTTATTTTATATTGTATGTTTTAACTATTGTTGTAAACCGCCTTGAGTCCTTGGAGAAAGGCGATATAAAAAATTCCCAAATAAATAAATAAAGTCAATATTGCAACAGCAATAAAACTAGGTTAAAAGCACAACATTTTCCCTTTCCATTTGTGGTGAGCTGACTGCTCAATTAAATATCCTGTTTATATTTTTGGATGCTCTGCTATTTTTGGGAGAAATCCCCAACAATGTAAAGCCCACTTTGCATCAAAGCTGCTTGACATAAAAGCATCAGCATAGCCATTTAACATACACAAATAAAACAACACAAGCAAAAGCCTTTAAAACAGTCAAAAACCAACTTACTAATTACCTGAAAGATCTATCCAGCTACTGCAAAGATAACCACATGAAACCTAACCCTGCCAAGACACAAGTGTGTGCTTTCCACCTACGTAACCGTGAAGTCAAAAGGAAATTGAAAATTACCTGGGAAGGCCAAAAGCTCGAACAATGTTCCCATCCTAAATATCTCGGCGTCATCTTAGATTGAACACAAACATTTAGGAAACACTGTATGAACACCAAGCACAAAATATCTGCACACAGTAACATCCTGTGGAAACTTACTGGTAGCACATGGGGTGCAGGCCCAAAATTAATATGAACAGCAGCCCGGGCCTTGTCTTACTCAACTACTGAGTATGCCTGCCCTGTTTGGCACAAGTCTGCCCACATGGAGCAGGTGAATTTAGCACTGAATGAAACACGTAGCATAATCACAGGATGTCTCAAACCTATACCTCTGAGACATCCTTTGATAGACTAGCTTGCTGGCATCTCTCGCCCTCTCCCCCAGATGTGCAAGGGAAAGCTGCTGCCATCTGTGAGAGAAATAAGGTTGAACACTGTGAAAGCTATCCACTCCTTGGCTTACCAGCCTCCTCCAGGTAGACTCAAATCAAGAAAATATTTCATGAGAACCACCAATCCACTTAATGTTCTCCTGGCAACAGCAATAGTATCTCTTTGGCCAGCTAGACTAGAAAATCCCAAATGGATGGCCCGCTATGAGGGTCTTCCTCGAGGGGCAAACCAAGAATGAGCAACTGGGAAGTCCCTGAACAGACTCAGAAGTTGTGTTGGCAGATCTAAAGACAATGGCACTATCTAGAAGAATCCTCCACCTCGTGCGATAGTTGAGCAGAACAACACAGCATCTGTATGCTTGCTCACAATACTGTTGCTGTAAACCACCTTGAGTCCTCAGAGAAAGGCGATAGAGACATTTGCAGCAGCTTTCCAATTTGCTCCCACTTCTTACACGCCACTGAAAACCCCACAAATGAAGGACCTGGACCAAACTTGGCACACAGACCCCCGTGACCAACTGAACATACTGGAGGGTGTGTGTGTGTGGGGGGGGGGGGATGACCCACTTTGATGAAGTCATAGTTCACCCAGCATCCAGAGAGCATTCTGAATCCCACCAATGACGGATCTGGACCAAACTTGGCACACTGTACCCCCAGTATGAACAGAACATAATGGAGGGTTTTGGGGGATTGACCAACCTGGGTAGGAGATATAGTTCACCATGCATCCAGAAAGCACTCTGAACACCACCAATAATGGATATAGACGAAACTTGCCTTATAGACCCAACATGGCCAACTATGCATACTGGAGGGGTTTGGGAGATGATTGACCTTCACATCCAGGAGTTATAGTTCACCCATATTCGGAGAACACTGAACCCAGCAGATGATGGATCTGGACCAAACTTGGCTCACAAATTCAACATGGCCAACTTTGATTACTGTTGGGGTTTGGTGAGTATTGACTCACAATTCTGGGAATTGTAGTTCACTCACATCCTTATGTATTTTCTAATAGGAGCATTAATTAAAAACAAAAGCAAAGACAAATTACCTAACTGACCTTATCTAACATCCAAAAACAAACAATGTTTTTTTTCCAAATAACCCAGGCATCACTAATAAATAAATAAAGCCAATAAAACACATTACATAACAGCAATAAATTAAAAGCACAACACTTTCCCTTTCCATTTGCTTTGCGCTGACTACTCAATTAAGTATCCCGTTTATATTTTTGGATGCTCTTCTATTTTTGCGACAATTCGCTAACAATTTAATCTCTGCTTGATCTCAAAGCAGCTTGACATAAAATAATCAGTACAGCCATTTCATGTTGGAAATGACAACCTTCTTAAAGCCTTCTCTAGTAATGTTTATCTATGATCCTGTTGCTTACTGTTTCCTGTATGTTTGTTCTGGTATGCAGTTTCCTTTATGGTTCCTGAGAAGTTGCAGACCACATGATCACTATAGACTACTTCAGACCTCAGTTCACACATTTGCTTGCTGTTTTGCTGTAAGAGATGACCTGGCCAGGTGGCACAGAAAATTATCTCAAACATATCTTAAACTGGACTGATACGTTTTTACCTGTGTATACTGAACACATGAATGTTGTAAGTAAACCAAATGTTATTTTTTATCATTTTTGTCTTTTTAGTGCATGATATAAAACAAGTTGTTTTATGGGAGGATGCATATTTTGGGCACTGAAAAACACTTCTGAAGCACTGCTGTTGTTTTTAATGTTTTTAATGCACTGGCAAAATCACTGTTTTCCTAACAGATCAAAGATAACAGGTTACCCAGTCTAACAACTGAAAACCATTGCCTTGCATAATTATATCCAGTTGTTTACCACAAGAGAAGATTATACTCTAAAGGGTTTTTGACTCTTCTCTGAAAGGTCGCGCTTTTCTAAAAGTTATGATCTCCAAAAGATGTTTTTCCAAAGGGTTATGAATGTCATTTTCCAAAATTTCACACATGCAAATATACAAGTCTTATAAAATGGACAAATATAGCAAATTAAGCACAATAGCGGTGCGAACCTTTCCCCATGCTCAAGCCCATAGCCAAGGGGGCAGTTCAGGGATTCAAACCATCCTTAAACCTTTTGAGATTAAAAAAATATGCTTCTTCATCACACTAGAGAATGAATCCATTTAAAATCTGGTTTCTGCCTCCTGCAGAATTCTGGGTTTGTAGTTTAGGGAGGAGCCTTTAACAGCCTCACTAAACTACGAACCCCAGAATTCTGCTGGAGGCAGAAACCAGATTTAAAGTGGATTGATTCTCTAGTGTGATGAGGTCCCCGGTGAACTCATGAATTCTAACTGATTAACTAAATCCCCATGCCAAGTCTATTAGGAACAAAAATTCTAGAACTGCAAGCACTATCTCAACCAATTTTGATTATTCACACTATCATTGCCTACCTTTCTACCCATTTACACTGTAACAGCAGCAATAGCTGACATAGTGGAAGTGACTAAGTTGGCCTTCCCACAATTGGCAGGCCAAGCCTAAGGCACAGGGTGGTAGGAGAGGGGAATTTAACCAGGATTGCAGGTGAAACTTGAAACTGTGGAAACCGAGGTGTCTATCACTGGTTCATCTAATCCAAGCCCTGCCAAAGAAACCATGGAACAGGAGCAAAGACAAGACACTTGCCTTGTTAAATCTTGGATTTTATATGAACAAGATGTTTCTGATGACCAAGTGAAAGCTCAGTTTGTGCAAAATCCACAGACTCCATTGCCAAGATATGTATTTCCTGGCTGTGAATATAAAGATAAATCTAAGATTTCAACCCAAATGGTTCGCCTACTTATGTCATACACAAGGTGCATTCTATAAGTACTGTGCAGTGTTTGGAGGAGAAGTAAAGGGTAAAGATGCTCATCAGAAACATGGTGTGTTGGTTACCAAACCATTTCTGTGATGGAAAAATGCAATAGAAGTCTTCAATAGACACCACAAAACAGAGTACCACCAGAACAGCTTGTGCTTGACTGAAAACGTCTTGCTAATTCACTGTGGAAAATGTCTTGATGTAACCCGTCATTGTTATAAAGGAAATAAGAAGAAAGCAGAAGAAAACTATTACTTCACTATTACCTGTGAAAAATCTTTGCACAGGGCATTGTTGAAATCTTGTGCCAGATCAGGAAACACTTGAAAAGTCTGACTGGCCTGAAAAGTCATCTGGGGGGGGGGGGGATTTCAAACCCACCCATATTTTTTCTGGCTACTGGCCTAATATAATACAATATAATAATAAATAATAATATGACAATTGTATAGTATATATTGCATATAAGATTACTAGTAATATTGCAGCAGAATGTGCTATTATTTTTGATGTAGATGTGGATTTGTTTTTGGAATTTGAGGGCTGATTATTTCTGTCTTTGTTCAGCTTCTCGTGGCATTGGATATTTGCCGATATCTGTTGTAAACCGCCCTGAGTCCCCTTGGGGATATAGGGCAGGATATAAATAAAGTTTTTATCATTCTTATTATTCCAAATGGTTATAATAAATAAATAACTTTGTGTTGTCAAAGGCTTGCTGCAAGTTTTCTGGGCTATATGGCCATGTTCCAGAAGCATTCTCTCCTGACGTTTCACCCATATCTATGGCAGACATCCTCTGAGGTCGTGAAGTCTGTTGGAAACTAGGCAACTGAGGTTTACATCTGTGAAATGTCCAGGATGGGAGAAAGAACTCTTGTCTGCCTGAGGCAAGTGCGAATGTTGCAACTGGTCACATTGATTAGCATTTCATGACCTTTCAGCTTCAAAGCCTGGCTGCTTCCTGCCTGGGGGAATCCTTTTTTGGGAGGTGTTAGCTAGCCCTGATTGTTTCATGCCTGGAATTCCCCTGTTTTCTGAGAGTTGTTCTTTATTTACTGTCTTGATTTTAGAGTTTTTTAGCCAGATTTTGTTCATTTTCATGGTTTTGTCCTTTCTGTTGAAATTGTCCTCATGCTTGTGGATTTCAATGGCTTCTCTATGTAGACTGACATGGTAGTTGTTAAGAGTGGTCCAGCTTTTCTGTGTTCTCAAACAATATGCTGTCTCCAGGTTGGTTCATCAGGTGCTCTGCTATGGCTGACTTCTCTGGCTGAAGTCGTCTGCAATGCCTTTCATGTTCCTTGATTCATGTTTGTGCAAAGCTGCATTTGGTGGTCCCTATATAGACATATCTACTGCTGCATGGTATATGGTAGAATTCCTGCAGAGGTGAGAGGATCCCTCTTTGCTGAACATAGCATTTGCTGGATTTTCTTAGTGGGCCTGTAGATAGTCTGACCACATCAGACTACACAGAGAAGCCATTGAAATCCCAAGCATGTGGACAATTTCAACAGAAAGGGGAAAACCATGAACATGAAAACAATCTGGCTACCAATATTTTTAAAAAAACAACCACCCTAAAATCATAACAATAAATAAAGCACAACACTCAAAAATAGGGAAATTCCAGGTATGAAACAATCAGAGCCAACTAACACCTCCCAACAAAGGATTCCCCCAGGCAGGAATCAGCCGGGCTTTGAAGCTGAAAGGCCATTCAGTGCTAATCAGAGTGGCCAACTGCAACATTCACTTGCCTCCGGCAGATAAGAGTTCTTTCTCTCACTCTGGACATTCCACAGATATATAAATGCCACTTGCCTAGTTTCCAACAGACCTCACAACCTCTGAGAATGCCTGCCATAGATGTGGGCAAAACATCAGGAGAGAATGCTTCTGGAACATGACCATAATTGGAAAACTCACAGCAACCCAATTAATAACTTTATTTATATTCCATCCTATCTCCCTGAGGGGGCTCATTATTTATTTATTTATTTAAAACTTTGATATCCCGATCTTCTCTACCTCTGCAGAGGGACTCAGACCGGCTAACAGAAAGATTCAATGCTAACACTGAAAATCTAAAACATAATACACAACATTAAGTTACCAATTACATTACATAAATTACATAAAATTACATAAAAGCCGTTCGCCAGGATAAAATCGTGTCCAACTCAGTCCGTATGTCCAGTCCATATATTGTGATCAGTACCATTAGTCGATTGCCGGTCTCAGACATCATTCGACAAAAGCTTTGTTGCACATCCAGGTTTTCACTAGCTTCCTAAAGGTCAGGAGGGAGCGGGCAAATCTAATTTCATTTGGGAGGGAATTCCATAGCCGAGGGGCCACCACAGATAAGGCCCTGTCTCTTGTCCCCACCAGACGCGCCTGCAAAAATGGCGGGACCGAGAGCAGGGCCTTTCCAGATGATCTTAACACTCTTGATGGTTCATAGGGGAGAAAAACTGAATGCCATTTTCCAAAAATTCACATCTATATAAATAAAAATGTAATGTTCGTTTGTGGGATTAACAGAACTCAAAAACCACTGGACGAATTGACACCAAATTTGGACACAAGACACCTAACAACCCAGTGTATGTCCTTCACTCAAAAAAATTGATTTTGTCATTTGGGGGTTGTAGTTGCTGGGTTTTATAGTTCACCTACAATCAAAGAGCCTTCTGGGCTCCACCAACGATGGAATTGAACCAAACTTGTCACACAGAACTCCCATGACCAACAGAAAATACTGGAAGGGTTTGGTGGGCAGTGTCCTTTGGTTTCAGGAGTTGTAGTTCATCTACATTCAGAGAGCACTGTGTACTCAAACAATTATGAATCTGGACCAAACTCTACACGAATACTCAATATGCCCAAATGTGAGCACTGATGGAGTTTGGGGAAAATAGACCTTGACATTTGGGAGTTGTGGTTGCTGGGATTTATAGTTCACCTACAATCAATGAGCATTCTGAACCCGACCAATGATGGAAGTGAACCAAACTTGGCACACAGTTCTACCATGACCAACAGAAAATACCTGGAAGGGTTTGGTGGGCAGTGTCCTTTGGTTTTGGAGTTGTAGTTCATCTACATCCAGAGAGCACTGTGGACTCAAAGAATTATGGATCTGGACAGGCCCATAGCCAGGATTTTGATTTGGGGGGAGCTAAGTTTGATTCGGGGGGGGGGGGTGAGTCTGAGTGAAACTGGGTCTACCCTAGCAAACCTTTTGTATCGTTACCCCAATACCCACATGCATATGAGATATATTGAACATGGTGATCAGATCATGATATGAATAAACATAACAGTTTAAATAATGTACCAGTAAGGCCTTCTCGCAGATCACCATGAGAATTTCGGGGGGGGGGGGGCTGAGCCCCTCAACCCCCCCCCCTCCCCCCGGCTACATGCCTGCATGGAAGTGAACCAAACTTGGCACACAGTTCTCCCATGACCAACAGAAAATACTGGAAGGTTTGGTGGGCAGTGTCCTTTGGTTTTGGAGTTGTAGTTCATCTACTTCCAGAGAGCACTGTGGACTCAAACAATTATGGATCTGGACCAAACTCTACACGAATACTCAATATGCCCAAATGTGAACACTGGTAGAGTTCACATTGTATTATTGTATTTGGGCTCGGCCAGGCATGTAGCCGGGGGGGGGGGGGGGGGAGGTTTGGGGGGCTTCAGCCCCCCCCCCCCCCAATTCTCATAGTGGTCCGTGAGAAGGCCTTACTGGTACATTATTTAAACTGTTAGGTTTATTCATATCATGATCTGATCACCATGCTCAATATATCCCATATGCATGGGGGTATTGGGGTAACGATACAAAAGGTTTGCTAGGGTATTATTTATTTACTTATATTTATTTATTTACTTTGCTTATATACCGCTGTATCTCAAGCCCGAAGGCGACTCACAGCGGTTCACAAACAGTAAAAGAGGGTAGACCCTCTTTTACTCAGACTCAGCCCCCCCCCCCCGAACGAAACTCAGCCCCCCCCCCGAAACCCCCCCGAAACAAAATCCTGGCTACGGGCCTGGGCTCGGCCTCACGTAAGCCGCACCGAGTCCCTTAGAGAGATGGTAGAGGGGTACAAATAAAGTGTTATTATTATTATTATTATTATTTGGGGAAAATAGAATCTTGACATTTGGGAGTTGTAGTTGCAGGGATTTATAGTTCACCTACAATCACAGACCATTCTGAATCCCACCAACGATAGAATTGGGCCAAACCTCCTACACAGAACCCCATGTGGGCCACAGCAACGCATGGCAGGGGACAGCTAGTATATAAATATACTAACATTATAAAATGTACAAATATACAGTTCCCAAATGTCAAGGTCTATTTTCCCCAAACTCCATCAGTGTTCACATTTGGGCATATTGAGTATTCGTGTAGAGTTTGGTCCAGATCCATCATTGTTTGAGTACACGGTGCTCTCTGGATGTAGATGAACTACAACTCCAAAACCAAAGGACACTGCCCACTCAACCCTTCTAACCTTTCCCTATGCTATCCAAAGCTCAGAGTGAGAGAGAGAAAGAGAGAGAGCGATGGAGTTACTTACAAAATGTGCCCGATCCGACTTACATACAAACTCAACTTCAAAACAAACCCCGTTCGTAACTCGGGGACTGACTGCTTGCCTGCCTGCACATTAGCATCACCTACATCTCTCAGTGAAGGGAAGCAATCCCGGCAAGCGGGCCTGAGGGGAGAAAAGCTGTCTGGCGACGAAGAGGGAGAGAGTGAGGAAAGGGGAGCGAAGGGGGCGTGAGGCGAGCGGTTCTAATCAGGCATCTTTTTCCTCACCAGCGAAAAGACAATGACAACAGCGAGGCCCTTTGCCTCCCACAGCAACCCCCTCAGCGAGACTCACCCTCGGCCCTGGAGCGCAGCTCGGACACTGTTTTCTGCACCGCCGGCATGTCGCCTCAGCGAGAAGCGCCCTCAGCCGGGAAGGGAACCTCTCCCACTGAGGTTCCACCCCAAAAAAGAAAAAAAAAAACCAACAAGAAGAGAAATTATCCAAATTGCGGGGCCTCAGAGCCGCGCGACGCAGCCACCCTCCTCACCGCCCTTTGGGCCAACTGACAGCCGGCGCACGAGCTCCAGCGAGACTCTCGCGCGCTCCTCCTCCTCTCCTCACCCCTCCCTTCGCCTGTCCCCGTCCGATCTTCCCTCCGCAGCCAACCTGGACTGTACCAACTGTCTTCCCCCTCTTGCCACATATCTTTCCAAGCCCCGAGGTTTTCTCTTTGATTTTTGAAAACATAAATATATTACAAAACCTACTGCAATGGAATTAAAACGGATGTTTTGGCTTTCTTTTACAGAGCGATCCGCTAAATGTCATAATCCCCCCCCCTCCCGGAGTAATGGAACATGCCACGTCTGGGCAAGCGATAGGAGGCGGGAAATGGCATTGTCATGCAGCCTCGAGGCGGGAGGAAGGCTAGGAAGCCCATTCTGAGGGAGGCAGCCTCCAGAGCCACTTCGGCTCGCCTGAGGGAATGTCTGTCGCAGGCCCTTTCCACAACTGAGTAAAGTCTCACATTAGCTGCTTTATGGCAGCTAATGGAATATATGGCAGTGTGGACTCAGGACCCTTCCACACAGCCCTATATCCCAGAATATCAAGGCAGAAAATGCCACAATATCTGCTTTGAACTGGAATATATGGCAGTGTGAACTCAGGACCCTTCCACATAGCCCTATATCCCAGAATATCAAGGCAGAAAATCCCACAGTATCTGCTTCGAACTGGAATATATGGCAGTGTGGACTCGGGACCCTTCCACATAGCCCTATATCCCAGAATATCAAGGCAGAAAATCCTACAATATCTGCTTTGAACTGGAATATATGGCAGTGTGGACTCGGGACCCTTCCACATAGCCCTATATCCCAGAATATCAAGGCAGAAAATCCTACAATATCTGCTTTGAACTGGAATATATGGCAGTGTGGACTCGGGACCCTTCCACATAGCCCTATATCCCAGAATATCAAGGCAGAAAATCCCATCATATCTGCTTTGAACTGGGTTATCTGAGTCCACACTCAGATAATGTGGGATTTTCTGCCTTGATATTCTGGGATATAGGGCTGTGTAGAAGGGCCTCGAGTCCACACTGCCAAATATTCCAGTTCAAAGCAACAAACGGGATTTTATTCACTTGTGTAAGGACCTGTGACATTCCCTTGCCTCATCTGGGCTTTGTGCCTATGCCTTCATGCCCTAAAGCTGACAGTGGGTTTTTTCCCCTTTCCAATGCTATCTGAGGCCCCTTCCACACAACTGAATAAAATTCCACAATATCTGCTTTGAACGGAAATATATGGCAGTGTGGACCCATAACCGCGTTCAAAACAGATATTGTGGGATTTTCTGCTTTGATATTCTGGGTTATATGGCTATGTGGAAGGGCCCTGAGGTCCCTTCCAGCTGAATAAAATCCCACATTATCTGCTTTGAACTGGGGTATATGGCAGTGTGGACTCAGTCCCCTTCTACATAGTCATATAATACAGAATATCAAAGCAGAAAATCCCACAATATGTGCTTTGGGCTGAGAGAAGAAACGCAAAAAGGAGAGGCATAAAATATTAAAAATTACATACTTAAATCTCATACATGTGTAATACTAGGATACTTATATATTTGTCAATTTCTATTCATATATGGGCTTGTTTACTTCACAGAACGATGCAAAGGTCATCTCACCCTTATGTGTGTATATATGCAAATGTCTGCTAAATATATGCAATGTTAAAATTAATATTTCAACATCTCAAGTTTTACCTTTGTTAATTAGACAGTTGAATTCCACAGGTGTCAAAGACACAATAAGTAGAATTCAAAGAAGTAGCCCCATCTACAGTGCCATATAATGCAGTTTGAAACTGCATTATATGGTCAGTATAGATTCATATAATACAGTTTAACTCAAGCAAACTCAATGGTTTGTATAGATTCATATAAGGCAGTTTAACACAATTGAATTATATAACTCTACATTGACCATATAGTGCCTACATTTCTTGTAGCATCAGGCCCGTAGCCAGGATTTCGATTCGGGGGGGGGGGGGGGGCTGAGTTTTTTTCAGGGGGGGTTGGGGGGGGGCTGAGTTTCAGGGGGGCTGAGTCTGAGTGAAAGAGGGTCTACCCTAGCAAACCTTTTGTATTGTTACCCCAATACCCCCATGCATATGGGATATATTGAGTATGGTGATCAGGTCATGATATGAATAAACATAACAGTTTAAATAATGCACCAGTAAGGCCTTTTCGCGAACCACCATGAGAATTTCGGGGGGGGGGGGGGGCGGCTACATGCCTGTGTAGCATGAAAAAAGAAAGAATGGGAGGGAGTGGAGAGAGAAAAAGATGTGGCAATATGTTTAAGATTAATTGGTTTTTATTTTTGTGTGTGTTTTTCTGTATATAAACTCACTTCTTTGCATGCATGGCACACTGATTCTTAACAGTACATTCAACATAATACATAGAATGTAAAGTATGGAACGAAATTTCATGAGTATGACATCTCCTATATCACTGCAGAAAGTGATTTAATTAATATTTTAAATAGATGACAGAAGCTTAAATGTTATCCTCTATGAAAAATTGGTGTGTCTTATCTGCATATCCAGTCATTTTCTCCTCAAGTCTGAAAAACTGTGGCCATTTACATTAAAATATGGGACAGGCTGTTCAAGCTTTTATCAATTTGGTATTAGATTTGTGAAACTGTTCTGGTCAAACGTGGAATTTCTACCTTTTCAGCAACCAACTATGAAGCTTTCCATAGTGATCAGACACTGTGGTTATTATGAGTGAAGGCTTTCCCTGATCCCCACCACTTTGATACCAACTCTGGAAACTGCATAAATGCCCCCAAGGCACCTGCGGGGATTGATCTTCTATACTCAATGGATTTTGTTATGTGTCTTCAAGCCATTTCCAACCTATGGCAACTCTAAGGCAGCCCTATCATGGGGTTTTCTTGAAAAGATTATTATTTTTATTATTTATCCCAACTTCGATCTCCCGATGAAGACACAAAGCACCTCACAATATTTTTTTTAAAAAAATGCAGTTTAAGACACATAACATATAAGCATTAAAGGAGAAGGAAACCTCCAATTATTAAAACATGTCAGTAAAAAAGAACTTAAGTAAAAACTATTACAATAATTAAAAAACCATACACCAACCCCAACTCATTCTTAAAAATGTTCTGCTTTAAAGGCTTGCATAAAAAAGAAGGTTTTAGCCTGCTGTCAGAAGGACAACAACTCTTCTGGGAAATGAGTTCTAGATCCCAGGGGCAGCCACCAAGAAGGTCCACCAATCATGCTTGTTGAGAAGAGATTTGCCATTGCCTCCCTCTGAGGCTGAGAGAATGTGACCTGCCCAAGATCACCCAGTGAGTCTCAGGAATTTGAACACTCAAACCATTCGCAACATTTGTGGCACAAGGCAAACCAGTTGCTAAGATAAAGTTGAAACCACAACACAACAGTGACCCATACACCCTTCTATAACAAACCATTTGGAGCCCCCGGTGGTGCAATGGGTTAAACCCTAGTGCCAGCAGGACTGCTGACCAAAAGGTTGGTGGTTCAAATCCGGGGAGCAGAGTTAGCTCCCATCTCTCAGCTCCAACTTTTCATGTGTGGACCTGAGAGAAGCCTCCCACAGAATGGTAAAACGAGCGGGCATCCCCTGGACAATGTTCTTGGAGACGTCCAATTCTCTCACACCAGAAGCAACCTGCAGTTTCTCAAGTCGCTCCTAACACATACACACAAAAAACCATTTCACTTGTTCATGCATGAATAACTGGGGGAGGCCAGTGGGTGCTGATGTAAAAACTGGGACCTAGCCACTATTCAGTTGCTTTTTTCTTTCACAAAACAGATCCAGTAGCTCTGGGAATCTCATCTTGCATTCACATACTGGAAGTAGCAGTCGTGATCCTTAAAAAGCAACACTATAGTTTGGGCTTCCCATGAACGGATTGCCCTTGTTGAGAAAATGTGTTGTTCCAGATCTTCTCCATCTGTGCTACCAACTGTTTGAAGCTGATGTCACATACCCTAAACCATATTACCTTCATTGATGTGGATCTTCTCAACCCAGCCAAGGTTTTGCTTGACCTGCCAGTTCCTCCAGATTCTTCATCACTGGCTAGAAGTGCTGGAAACTGTGCTACAAACAAGAGATTATTTCATCTGGACTTAAAGCAGTAGATGTTAGTTCTTACTATCCGGATAAAAGGTAAGAGAGTCACAGAGTAATACATGCCACACTTTTGGTTTGGTGCACAGTCACATAGATCTCTGGTGCTTCTGAGATTTTAAAACAGCAGAAGGCAAATCCTTCAACATTTGGCCCACATCCAGAAATTATTGGAAGCTTTGATGCTTCCCAAGCAGCTGGCAGTCATCCACTGCTGAGCTCACACTAAAGAAAAAACTCCCGAGGCCAGAAGGGAAGCCTTTGCAGATGCTGCTGCCAAGTAGGCAGCCAAGGAGCCACTTTAGCTACCCCTTCTGGCCACCATCACCACACCCAGCTTCCCAACCAAATTATTTAAAGTCCACTGAAGGACCAAGTGCATCCATATCAACCTGGGGACCACACTGGGCACATAAGAAGACCCTGGAGGGTAGCTACAAGGGTCCTTAACTGGGTTTGCTAACTACAGAGTTTGCTTTGTTCTTGGAAGGGAAAGAGTTGTGGATTCGCAACAGTCATGCAAAACCTGCAGAGATGAAAGGAGAGTTGGAACCCCTAGAATCTCTTAAGCGAATGAATGCAAAATGCTGAGAGGTTGCTGATTTGGCTTTGCTCATTACAGATTTGCCCTTGCCAGCATAAATGGTCACTGGGAGAGAGGGGGTTGTCTACTACGGGATATTTGCACCATAGATTTAAAGGGAAACAGACTTTCAGGAAAAAAACTGCCTGCAGCCGCTGCTACTCCTACACTGCAGTTAACTGCCTCCTGGCTCCACCAACTATTTACCTCCTTGCCAATGTGACTGGGGCTTAGGAAGATAATGTGCTCATTAGAACGTTCCAGGAAATGAAACTCAGGCTTCTGGGGAATGAGACTGGGTGTTGGGTTTGTACTCAGATGCCCTGACAGGTAGATAAAAGACTGCCTTACAATGCAATCCCACTTATTGCTGCTAATGTGACTTATTCCGACTTAAGTGATACTAAAAAGCATGGACTTTGGAATAATACTAACAAGGCCGCCCAGTGTGGAGCACACCTGAATAATTTTATTTCAATCATCACTATAAAGGAAATGTTGTAACGTCAGGAGAGACTAGGACTGAGTTCATGGGAAATAGTGTTTGTGATATATACAATGATGAAAATTTGTATAATTGCCAAAGTGATCTTTGCAGCACTTCAAATTGTATAATTATCTATTTATTCTGTAAATCTATTCATATAGTACACCTTCTAGAAACCAACAACTGTAGTACAGGTACTTATTGATGCTACTTAATCTCTTATACAGTTCCTATGATAACCAGTCAAATCTATACCACCAGGGGTGGCTCAACCCATTACGCAAAGTAAGCATTTGAAGTATAGTTGATTTTGCCCAGGGGCACTCTTGAGGCCCTCGGGGGAAAATAGACCTTGACATATGCGAGTTGTAATTACTGGGATGTATAGCTCACCTACAATCAAAGAGCATTCTGAACTCCACCAATGATGCAATTGAACCAAATATGGCACACAGAACTCCCACGAGGAACAGAAAATATATATCAGTGATTGGTTGGGGCGAGCAAAATACTGTTTGCTTACCGTTGAAAATTACCTAGGGCCGCCTCTACCACTAATACCACTAACCTTAAAAACTCTGGCATAGACACTGAGAACTGGGAAGCCCTGGCCCTTGAGCGCTCCAGTTGGAGGTCAGCTGTGACCAGCAGTGCTGCAGAATTTGAAGAGGCACGAATGAAGGGCAAAAGAGAGAAACGTGCCAAGAGGAAGGCACGTCAAGCCAATCCCGACCGCCTTCCACCTGGAAACCGATGCCCTCACTGTGGGAGAAGATGCAGATCAAGAA
Source organism: Anolis sagrei (assembly GCF_037176765.1). NCBI lineage: Eukaryota > Metazoa > Chordata > Lepidosauria > Squamata > Anolidae > Anolis > Anolis sagrei. Next base: position 78,720,946 of record NC_090025.1, on the reverse strand, counting down.
TAGGGCTCCACAGTCACCTACAGACCCACTGCCAGGATACTACACTTGGAGGAACATCATCCTTGGACTATGAGGGATCGCCTAAAGCAAAGAATACCACAAATCTGAGTATCACAATGTGCTGAACTTCCTATAATAACACAGATTCTATCATCTGCCCCTGCACTAATTCCTGGGTCACCACTGGGAAATTTCACTTCTCCCCTGCCAAATTTGGAATGTATTGGATTTGTGACAGTTATGCCTGTTAGAAAAATGGTCAGGGAGTTGTTATTTGGCCTGGCTGTCTCCTCCAGTAAACTTGCATAAAACTCTGCCTCCACTTTTGCTCATTAGTAACATATAGAGACATTGGAGAAGCTAGGTAAGCAAGAACTGGTGCAAAGGACCAAACTGGAAAAATTGGGCAGGCATTTTTTTGCATTAAAGGAACAGTGATATACCTGCAATGGTGACTAGAGGCATTTTCAAATGATGCAGTAGACATAATTTAAGAGATAACCTTAGAAACCAGACAAGTCTGTTTACAGAATCACATGGCACTGGGCATGATTTTGATCACAAGGGGAATGTGTGTAATGGTGGGCTCTGAATCCTGGGTTCTTGTTAACAGTCCATATTCCTCCATCTAGAACAATAGGGTGGAGCATCTCCAGATCATTGAGGGGGGAAATCATTTAAAGGGAAATGAATCCAACAGTTGACTGGAAAAAGCTTGGAAATAGTTTGGTCCCTGGTAGTGCATGGGTAAGAAACCTCCTCATAGTCATCACGGCTTCCACTGCTCTCTTATTGTTAATTGTTATATATATTGCTCTCTTTTGAAAATAACAATTTGTATTTCAATGTGCAAAACTCCCTTGGTACAACTCCATGAAAGGTACTCCAACCTCAGTTTCAGCTTGATGCTCTGCAATAAGATGCTAATTGAATTTATTTAAACAGTGTAGTATGATACTCACTTATAATGGAGCAGTAGTGAACTGAATTCAACTGAGGGAAGCAGAAGGCTTCAGAACCTGGACAGAGTTCCTTTCGAGACCACTTATAATGAAGTAGACTTTAGGTTGGCTAAAATTCAGCACCATAGATAGTTCCCTATTTCATTGCTCCTGTAAGGACATTACTACATGAGGCTTGTAGCTCATGCTTGAAGCTCTCTAGCCAGGAATGGAAGCACTTGCTATTAGGCAATGTTATTCTAAATTCATTACAAACCAGTTTACAACTCGTGTTGAAACAGTACTCTTCTACAAATGAGGGACCCCAATTTTTAGGCTGCTTAAAGCCTGTTGAATTGGTGTTCAATGTGTTTTCAGTCATGTGATAATCTCTCTCTATGTGTGTTTCTTCTGCTCTCTGCACTTCCTTGGTCTGAAGCTACTGCCATTTCAACATCTGTCTGTAACTTCTCACTCTCCCCTGTTCCCTTCCTTTTAATATATTTTTTATTCAAGTAACTGCAAAGCTTTCCATGTAAATTCAGGAACTGATAAGAATTTCTATTGTTAATTAAGCATTTCCTTTCTGTTTTCAGATCCACTTTGCAAAACGTTTAGCTCATGTATGTTTTGCTTGCAGAATGCACAACATAGGAAAAGGTTTGTAATGGCAAATGAATATTTTATTTTTTATTAACATTTTAAGTGTTTGTCGAAGGCTTTCATGGCTGGAATCACTCAGTTCTTGTGGGTTTTTTTCGGGCTATATGGCCATGTTCTAGAGGCATTTCTCGTGACGTTTCGCCTGCATCTATGGCAAGCATCCTCAGAGGTGAGGACCTCACCTCTGAGGAAGCCTGCCATAGATGCAGGCGAAACGTCAGGAGAAATGCCTCTAGAACATGGCCATATAGCCCGAAAAAACCCACAAGAATTTTAAGTATTTGTAGGGACAGTTCGAGTGAACTTGACAAAAAAGAAGTAATTAACGGAAAATTGAAGAAACACAAACTAAAATTATTTAGGATTTTCTTGCTGCTATTGCTGATTTTCTTGCTGATTTTCTATGCTGCTATTCCACGGTAGCATAGATTTAGGATGAGTACCTTTGATATCGTATCTCTCATCATTCATGCATTTGTGCCAGTATACCAGTTTGTGGCCCATGATCATACTTCCATGTATCCCCATAACCTTGCCCTGCTGCACTTTCATTGCTCTGTAACTGAAAAAAAACCCCACACTTTTAAGAACAATGCTGCAGTTTCACCAACAATTAACGAATAGGCAAATATAATGGTAAAGTATTAAATAAACACAAAATAGACACCTTGGAAATTGCAAGTGGGAGGGGAAAGCGTGATGGAGGAGGCAAATCCAGTTACCTAATGTCATTTTATTGCTGGCATCCCAGTACAGAACCAGAATGGACCCATTACATAAGATAGGTGATGAGAATGTTGTGGGATTGTGAGCTTTTAACGGCTTTTGCCCATCAGTAGTGCAGACAAGTTAATCAAGCGGTGGAGGCAGGCTGGCACTGGATGTACCCAGTGTTGTGTGATAGGGACTCTAATGCTTTGTGCAATATTCTCTAGAAATTTAAATTATTTTGATTGGCCTGCATTTCAGTCAGATTAATCCAAATAAGATTTTTAAACTACATAATGTACAGCATGACATTTGTGCAATTAAACCTGTGTCATTACTTTATTTCATCTGACTTTTCAAAGTCATCAATTTTAGAAAAAACTGCCACACTTGACAAATCCACATCTGTGTGAAACTGAGACCCACCCACTCATACCATGTGGGTTGATAAAAACAGAGGTTTAGGCTGTAGCTTGCTCCAGGGTGAAACTGCAGAAGCAACATTTTACTTTCCAGCTTATTTCATCATTGACACAGACAATTTGCACAATAGCTAGAAAGGAAAAGCAGATTCACAATGTTAGAGGCATAAAATAAAACCCTTCTAATTCAAGCAGGAAGGGCCAGGGTAATTTAAACTGATGCAGAATTTTCATACTGCAGAGTTTTTTTTAATGCTATGGTGTTCAGCAGCTATATTGTTAAGGCACTGACTGTTTCGAACACCTCTACAAAACACAACAAATAAATAAATTGCATCTGTTGTCTGAGATAACCTGATCTCAATTACTCTATGCCTTGCCAAAGCTGACACTGTAGCCTTCATAAATTACACATCTTACATAAATGAGATTACTTTTAATATATATGTGTTATGGTGACAATTTTTATGCTTATATTGTTTGGTTAATCTTATGGTTATGTTGTTTACTCTGTATTATTGATGTTACTTGGAAACCGGTCTGAGTTCCCTCAGTGAGATAGAGCGATATATAAATAAAGTTTTATTATTATTATTATTTTACTGACATAAAAACACAGCATGTTACAGCAAACGAGATCTATATGCTGGATTTCGCATCACAAAATCACAAGTCGAACACTTCCCAAGAGTCTAGGACTGTGTGATGTATTTTCAAATGATTCATGCAGATCCAAGTAAGGTGACCTTTTGCAGTTAACAGATTGTGATTTTGTCAGTGTGTATTGTTTCCAAATGCTGGCTGAGATCTTTTGGCATGGCACCCAGTGTGCCGATGACCAATGGGACCACCTGTACTGGTTTATGTCAGAGCCTTTGCAGTTCGATTTTGAGGCACTGATAACAGCTGAGTTTTTCTTGTTGTTTTTCCTCAATGCGACTGTTACCCGGTATTATTATTATTATTATTATTATTATTATTATTATTATTTTGCCTGGTAGACTATATTGAACATACCTTGTGATAGAAACTCAGCTACAGTATTGGATGTAAGAGATATATCCTTACGTGTTGTTTTTAACTGATGAAGGGATTTGTTGTTGCATGCCATCCAGTCATTTCTGACTTATGGCAATCCTAAGGCAAACATATTGGAATTTTCTTGGCAAGATGTGTCCAAAGGGGGTTTGACCTTGCCTTCCTCTGAAGCTGAGAGAGTGTGACTTGCCCAAGATCAACCAATGATTTTCCATGACCAAGTGAGGATTTGAACCCTGTCTCCAGAGTTGTAATTCAATACTCAGTCCACTACACCATGCTGGCTGGAAGACTATCTATTAAACATAATTTTAACTCATTTTAAATCAGCTCGGCAAACTGATTTGACATGCTGTGTGAAGGGAAGGATTAAACTGGGAATGGTTTTGAATCCTCAGGACTTGTTTCAGAAATAATCCTTGGATGTCACAAATAAAGAATTTTGAGCCACAAAGTATGCAATACAGCTTCATAGTTTAGAAATAGAGGTGAATTCCACTAGGCCTTGAGCCAGAAAACCTGTTGACAGCCCATTGCTCAAAAATAATAGGTTTTTCCTCACACCATTAGTTTGCAATATTTTGTGTTGTGAGTCTAGCCAATCTATGGAGCTGAACACTGCATATAACTGCCAGTTCAAATTCCCAACTGGAAATAAGAAATATATACCTAGGTAAAAAGAGAAAATAAATCAGCGTGAAATTTCTTTCTCTTACAAACAGAGAAATGGGATCAAAATAAAATGTTTCAGGATTCTTTTCTTAGGGTGCCTTTTTAGGATTCCTACCAGATAGCCAGAATTATGTCTGGGATACAATAACTAGAAAGAAGTCAAGCAAGGTCCCACTGTCCCTTGGGTTTTCATTATTATTTTATAATATACACTCAAGATCCCATGGCTTCTGTGCAAGTTGAATCCTCACTAGGCTGTTTGCCTCCCCAGGGAGGAGTTTATTGATTAATTAAAATATTTCTGTCCTACCTTATGTTCTAAGTTATTGAGGAAAACCCCAATGGGTGCGAGACACGTGACTAGCCCCCTTTCCCCCTTATCCCTCATTCACTATGTATATGCAAATACAAGTATTCTGAAATTCACTCCACACACACCAAAGTCTGCAAAATGTCTAAGCCCCAAGCATTTTCGATAAGGGAAACCAAACCAGTAGCAAGATGCGGACAAAATTGTTGGATTGTAAAGACTTTCTTTGAAAGCCTTATTTTAATGACAGAAGAATGAAATCAGTATCAGGGCCAACCAGCCACCGCCCAGGGGCGGCTCAACCCATTACGCAAAGTAAGCATTTGCAGTATAGTTGATTTTGCCTAGGGGCACTCTTGAGGCAGTCTTGGGGGAAAATAGACCTTGACATATGTGAGTTGTAGTTACTGGGATGTATAGTTCATCTACACTCAAAGAGCATTCTGAACGCCACCAATGATGGAATTAAACCAAATATGGCACACAGAACTCCCATGATGAACAGAAAAATATATATCAGTGATTGGTTGGGGGGGGGGGTCGCCAAAATACTGTTTGCTTACCATTGAAAATTACCTAGGGCAGCCTCTGCCACTGCCCCCCCTCCCCCAAGAGCATTCCAAGCACAGGGGACCACAACATATGAAATCCACTCTCCTGTCCTCATGGTACATTGCTATACTGTGAGAGGATACAGAGGATTGCTGATTTAGTTGTAAGGATCTTTACATTTACATTTGCAAACCTTACAGTGCCCCGGACCTACAGATATCTCCTTGCTTCTCAAGGCTCTTCCACACAGCCATATAACCCAGGCCATCTAGCCAGATAGTCTACAATATCTGCTTTGAACTTGGTTATCTGAGTCCACACTGGATTTTATACAGCTGTGTTGAAGGGGCCTCAGTAGTCTCATGTTAGGACTGTGTTTCTGCACTCTGTCTTTGAGCTAGAGTGAATCAGTCTAGCAAATATTGACATTCATATATGAAACCCAACAATCCCAGCCAGATTGCTTCGTGAATGTCTGAAAATACGTGGCCTTTTCCCAGACTTAGACACATAAATCTGAATCTTGTATCTAGATGACTCATAACAGTCACAGAGGGGTCTCTGACATGCATAAAAATTGCCTAGGATTGTCACATTCACACAAATGCTGACACAAATTTAAATGAATACGACAATCATCTCTGTGATACAAAGACACAGAATATTTCAGTAGTTTCTAAATCAGTTTTGCATGGTAGGTCAATATTATTATCTACCTTACACAGAATGCGTGTTTGAGTGTCAACTTGAGAGATAGTGACAACTGACAACCCCTATCATCAACTGAACTTAAACTAGATGAAGTTTTGATCTAATGTATTCCTGGTTCATACTTTGCAAACTGACGGTAAGCTATAAAGTACATTTGAGTCGGTGCAAATATCATAGAAAAGTACAACCAATGATTGTGTCTTTCCACACTTCTGTTGTAATATCCAAACATGATTCTTAATCTCATAGTGTGGTTGGATCCTGTCTTGCACATTAATCCTGTTTTGCACATTAAATATATATAAGGAGGACAGAATTATATTATCAATCCTTCTGCCATGCTATTTGTAAAATCTGAAGTGATTTTGAGGTAGCTTGTAGCATATAGTTGATAGGACAGTATAACTGATCTGTGGAGGGCAATGATATAATAGAAATTAGATTGTGTGGCCTACTGATAGTTAATTACATCCCAATTCTTTGACCAATTTTGGACTACTCTAACACTATTTATTCTTAAATTAAAATTCCTTAAATGTCCATGTCAGCATGACCAGTGGCAATGCTGGTTGCAGGATTCTGCAAGTTGGTGATTCTACAATTGTAAGAAAAAACAATATTTATCAAGTTCTAGCTGTCAGTGACCTCTGAGCAACAACACATCGCCAAGGAGAACTGTTTTAATATTTAATTTAAAAACATTCCCAATGGCAGCTGTTTAGAGGAACTAGTGAACTGGCAAATTTCCCAACTGAGCCAAGATAAATCCTATTACTGCTGAGAATGTTGGTTGAACTATCCAATAATAACTTATCCTGCAAGAATGAAAATGGTTAATTTGGCTGCCTGCATCATCCAGTGAGCATTGCTTTCTATCAGCATCTTGGCATCTTTCATTAATTTAATCAGAGGAATACAGTGAATCACCTATATATTTAATTAACATTTTATACTCATAATTAATGATAGAACAGGAAACCTAGTTACTGAGTATATTAAATAGCTCCTCAGCTACATGATCGAATGTCCTTTGAAACCGGTACTGCATACATTTTATTTATTTCTGTCACATATTTTAAATAAATAGTGGGTAATACAGTGGATCAAGCACATTTCATGGGCATTCTCTAATTTGTTTATGACAGAAATACATTTTCTACACAAACATGGATTGTTGTTGTTCTTGTCGTGTACCTTCAAGTCATTTCTGACTTATGCACCTAAGACAAAGCTATCGTTGGGTCTTCTTGGCCAGATTTGGTCAGAGATGGTTGTGTTGTTCCCATCCTTTGAGGCCGAGAGAAAGAGAGTGACTTGCCAAGTGACTTGCCAAGTGGGTTTCCATAGTCAACCTGAGATTTGAACCCAGGTTTCCAGAGTTGAAGTCCAATGTTCAAACCACAAACCCACAGTACTTCTTTGTAAATATGGCATATTATAGAATTTTGCTCTCATCCTCAGCCCTTTTCCATAGTCCTTTCCTTAAGACTGACAAGCGTACTACATTTTAATTAAAACTTTAGTGGCAACCTCTTTTTAAAACAACAATAACATGACCTTTTTATCTATCTGTAATAGATATAATGAAGCTGATGCCTCAACCAGTGGTATCTTCCTGACAAGATAAAAGCCAAGATTATTAACAGACTGGCTCATTAGTGCAGACTCATGTTCCCAGTTGATACCTTGTCTAGCCTTTGTGGAGGTTTATTTTAGAGAGCAAAAAGAAATATTTCTAACAATTCCACCTTTGTCTTTCCTAGCTGCCCGCCTTAACTCTTTTATCAATGTCGTTTAGTTCCATGCAAATATGAGCAGTTGCAACATTTTTTTATTTAGAAAGTTTGTATGTTTTAGCATCTCATTTTCCATAAAGACATTTAAAAAATCTATAATTCTATCCACCTCCTTTTTGCTCCACATTTTATGTTAAAATAATCTGCTATGCCAACCACATGATTAATGGATTAACTTTTTACTGAATTATTTCTACTGATGATTAGTGTCATAACTTCTGGACACCACTGACAGGGTTTGATCTTTTCTAACAAATACCATCTGCCTGCAACAAATAACTGGTGGGATCACAAGCCTGAAAAGGTTACAGAAAATGAATGCGTTAAACTACCCTGGGACTTCTGAATTCAGATTGACAGAGTTATGGAACACAATACTCCTGACCTCAGGATGGTGTTAAAAAACCAAGTATGAATCACCGATGCTGCAATCCTAGGCAACAGCAGGATTGAAGAGAAACAACTGGAAAACCTGATACAATATGAGGATTTAAAGATTGAACTGCAAAGACTGGCGCAAGCCAGTCAAGGTGGTCCCAGTGCCCAAAGACCTTGGCTTGCACTTAAACATAATCGGCACTGACAAAATTACCATTTGGCAGCTGCAAAAGGCTGGGATCTGTACACATTATTCACCGATACATCACATAGTCCTATACACTTGGGAAGTGTCTGAAGTGTGATCCAATACAACAACCAGCATAGTGATCTTGTTTGCTGTGTACTAATCTTGTTGTGTTTCCAATAATAATAATAACAATAAATATTTGTATTCTGCCCTATCTCCCTTAGGCCAGCATACACAAACACAAAGGCAAACATTCAGTACCTAGAAACAACAAAATACAGATAAAGGTAAAGGCTTCCCTTTTTGGCTCTGAGGGGTGGTGCTCATCTCTGACTCTGGGGGGTGGTGCTCATCTCCATTACTAAGCCGAAGAGCCTGCATTGTCCGTAGACATCTCCTAGGTCATGTGGCCGGCATGACTGCATGGAGCACTGTTTAACTTCCTGCTGAGGCGGTACCTATTGATCTACTCACATTTGCATGTTTTCGAACTGCTAGGTTGGCAGAAGATGGGGCTAACAGCCAGTGCTTACCCCATCCTTTCATTATGATGGATTCAAACCACCAACCTTCTGGTCAGCAAGTTTAGCAGCTCAGCGGTTTAACTCGTTGCGCCACCATGGCCCCCCTGGATAACTCAGTTTTATTTCTGATATCCAGATTACTTATTGATTGTTCAAACATACTTCCAACCAACTCCAGATACTACTGGGTTTATTTTAGAGCCAGCATCTTGTAGTTGTTTGAGCATTGGACTATGCCTCTGGAGACCAGAGTGCGAATCCTCACTCAGTCATGAAGTCCATTGTATTACCTTAGCTACATTATACTCTATCTGCCCCAAAGGATAGCAACTGCAAACCTCTTCTGAACAAATCTTCCCAAGAAATCCCTCAATAGGTTCACCTTAGGTTCATCATAGGTCAGAAATGACTTGAAGGTACACAACAACAACAACAGCAACAAAAAACGAAATGAAATGAACTTCCTACTTGCCTACATGTTTCTGTTGTCTTCAGCCCAGTAAAGCTGATTGCTAGTAAACACAGCTAATGTTTCCAGAACTGGATTCAACAGAAACCAAGTTGAAAGGTGAATGTGAGCACAAAAACAAAGCAATCCTATTGCTTGACTAATATATCATTGTTAATGCACTTAAGCCCCAAGACTCTAATAAGCAGATGCAGTCAAAATAAAAAGCACTCATGATGCTTTTATGCTATCTACCTTTTCCTTTGAACAGCCTTGTCTTTTTTCTCTTCTCCTTGAGAGTGAGTAGTAACATAAGGCAAATGTTGTACCGCTTTGTGGTTAAACTGTAATGTTTATTACATGACACTAAGATGCATTAGAATCAGTGTAGAATAAGAATAAGCTATTGCATCAATATTAATTTTCCATATACTAAAACCACAAGCTGTCTGTGCCTAACGTTCCCTTGTGCACATCCTCTTTTTCATCCAAGTCCTTTTGAGTTCGATGTGGCAACTCAGGATGATGTCATAAGGCCAAACCGATTCTATCCTATCAGCCCTCGATCAGGGATGTGGCATCAGACAGTTACCATCCAAAGATCCACAGAAACCCATTTCTGCTTTTTTTTAAAAAAATAGCTGCAAGCATAATTACATTATTTCAAATGAATTCCTAGGAGTGAGGGATCCTTTCTTGCCAGGACAGAACTTTTGTTAGACTAGCAAGGTCTTCACTTCTTCACTCGGTCATGTGTCGACGATAATAGCATTCTCTCTCTCTTTTCTTTTTGAGGGGAAAAAGAAAACAAACTACATTGTATTTTAGAAAAACTGTAGTTGTCCTTCAGTACTCATATAATACTGATCTTGCCCAGAAGTGATATGCAGCCTTATCAAGGCTATTTTCAGCGCTGAGTGACATTTTTGTATACAGCTTGCAAAACCGCTCTACTCCTCCCATGTTGGGATCAAAAGATTTTAGTGAACTTGTTGTAAGAGTCAGTGTCATATTAAACTCTCAGTGTTGTATTCACAGCATTCCATTACTTAAATACATTATATATTTTGCTCTAGCTGATGTCAGCAGGAGTCTTACATGTTAGTGTGCTGTCGATCTTAATCTCTGCTTTTTCTCATATAGGCTAAACTAAAGCATATACATTTCACATGGGATTTTTTTAGTTGCATGTTATGGTTGCTTTGTCCTCAGTTAATACGACCAGATTCCATTGAGAAACCATCATCTATGAATGAGGTCTTTGTTTCATTATGTTGGCCATAACAAGGCCCAGCTAGAAGAATGTGTAATAGTACTATCCATCTGCCATAGTCCAGACAAGCAAATTAGGGAATCAAATATGTCAAATATGACAGACTCTTCCTTCATCAGGCCTCTGCATGCCACTCCATTTTTGGGCAGTTTATTTATTTTATTTTTTAAAAAACTTGTCTTCTTATTGCTCTCACTGGGACATGGGGGATACAGACAGTCCTGAGTTACAAACATCTGATTTACAAACAACTCACAGTTAACAACAGGGGTGAAACAACAGTGAGATAAATCTATCCTTAGGAAGGGAAAAGAAGGGAAATTCACTCCTGAAACAGTTATCATGGTGAAAAGGTGTTACAAGAAGCCATTTTTTTTTTCACAATCCAATTATCACAGGGACAGAAAGTGAGGTAAAATCTTCTGAATAGGAGCACAGACAGCAAAACAAACACCAGAGGGGTTTTATGCCATCTGAAGGTATGTGTATATTTTAAGCTTGTGCATTTGGGGTAAACTTTGACCAGTTTTATGTCCTGGCTTTCAGTGGGAGCCTCAATCCGTTTTTTGGATGTCTCCCGAAATTGGGAGGGCGGATATCTGTTTTCGCTCTGGGGTGCCGAAAGATTAGTTTTCTATCAGCCCGTTGTAGGAAGTGTTTCTCAGGCTCCCCCTCCCATTATTTTAGGCATTAAAGCTGTTTTACTCTAGAGGAGAGATGCTCAGCTGCAGGAAGATGTGAACTTTGAGAAGGCTTCTTACCTGTTTCTATTCTAGAGGAGAGGTGCTTGGCTGCAGGCAGGTGTCCATCCTGGGCGTGCACACCACACATGCACTCTCTTTCCACGACAAGGAGGCAAGTCCAGACTTTCTTACTCTAGAGGAAGTGCTTGGCTGCAGGCAGGTGTCCGCACTGGGTCTGCATGCCACACACACTCGCTCTCTCTCTTTTCAAGGCAAGGAGACATGGAGTGCCACGTGCTCATGAAAGCAGAAGGGGAGCCAGTGATAGGCTCCTGCTTGCTTTTGTATCGAGCAGGTTTTTGTGTCGGGGTCCCCTTCCCATTATGTGCTCCCAAAGGTGATACAGGTACTGAAGGAAATGGGATCCACGCACAACCCTAGTGTGTGTGTGTATGTGTGTGTGTGGGGTGTGTGTGTGTGTGTGTGTGTGTATATATATATATATATATATATATGTATAGTGAGAATTATACTTTAAAAATGTACCTGTTCTGACTTAAAACCAATACAACTTAAGAACAAACCTACAGAACAAATCTTGGTCATAACTTGGGGACTCCCTGTACACTCAAAAACAGCCACAGATATACTAGGAACAGATAGCTCTTACAGGATTTAAAATTCTTTTTATTAAAAGTTTTCAGATACACTAAAAGCAAAAGGTACACATATACAGATATACATAAAGAAAATAGTGAAAATAGAAGGAAGGAAGGAAGGAAGGAAGGAAGGAAGGAAGGAAGGAAGGAAGGAAGGATCAACAACTTCTGACTTTCCTTACAATAGTTATAGATCTATATGCATAAAGTCTTCCTTTTCCAGTCTTATGTCAAAACATACAATTCTTCTGATAAAACTATTAATGATCGAAACCCCAAGTTATATTATTCTTTTTTTTCTGGAAAAAAACCAATGAAGAGATCCCAGATTTCCAGAAACGAGTCTAAAGATTTTTCTCTTGTCAAAGTGGGCAGTTTGTTTATTCCAGCTAAGTCATTCAATTTTAACAGCTAGTCCTCCGTTGTAGCTATTATCATAATGTTTCATCTTTGCACATAAATCAATCTTGCTGTTGTGGTCATATATCATAATAATCTTGCCTCATCTTACAAAACTTTCCCTTAAGATCATAACACAAAGTCTATTTCAACCTGGTTGAACACAATTTCCCCAGTGCTCTATTTGTAAATTATATAAAAAAATCTGAGTCCATGTTATCATACAATCATGAACTTTCTCCTCTTCCATATCCATTATATCCATTATATATATAATGTTCAACATCAGTACATAATTGTAACTCAGATTCAAATTTTTGTTCAAAGCCAACAATAGCTTTTTAAAAATCAACCTTAAATCTTTTCACTATTTGTGGTGATATCTCATTTGATTTAATTCTATACGCCTCCTTGTCTATATATATATATATATATATATATATATATATATATATATATATATATATTCACACACACATACATATTGATGACCCTATAATTTCAGTACTGGAGTTATGTGAGTCATCACTATTATTAACCTTCATATATGTATTGCTAATATGTAGAAGTATTTTGATGTATGTCATGTAGAAGTATCTTGACACATGTCATGTAATCTGAAATGAATTTACCTAGGAATGGGTTTCTGTGAGAATGAATTGTTCTTAGTCACCACAGCTAGGATCACCTGGAAATCATCCAATTATTGTATAAGATGAGACCTACATATTACAAAGCTTCTTCCTAACATATTCTATGCAGACCAGACCAATTTATATTGTACATAAATAAAAGATGAAGCCACTTTCTCCTGATGTGTCACTTAAATCCTTTGCAAGAAACTTGCCACGTGTTGAGTTAGGTACCTGCAGAAGGGATTTATGATATCCATAACTTACTGGTAGAAATTGTTCAATACAGAAGTTGTTTTAAAATATAAAATTTTGTGATAAGCTGACATATAAAGAAATAAAGACTATTGTACTGTGGATAGATGGGGAACAAGAAATTTTTTGGAAGTCTTGGCATCTGCCTCATTTGTGTAAACTAGTGGTTCCCAACCTGTGGTCCGCGGATCACCAGTAGTCCCCAAGAACTAAAATATGGTCCACGGCCTCACTGTTACTACACAGTTGCAATGAGAGTGACTGATCTCGAGAAACCCTCTTATAGTGCCAAGGCTTATGGCTTTCTGAAAGTGAGCAGATGGTGACTATGGGATCGTATATGTTCTGTATCAGAAACTAGAGCTGATATGGTCTATCCAATGCAATTTTCAGCACACAAAATAACCAAATCAAATCTAAAGTTGACCAAAAACTGATCTGTAACCCTTTTGGTACTAATGTTGGAGAGTGGTGCCTGGTCAAGTGATCCCTGGTCAATATATATGAGAACCACTGGTGTAAACCTACCATGGAATTATTTGTTACCCTTTTGTCAGCTTTAGTGGTGGATATATCTGCAGAAGGACCAGAGAGCTGGGGGACATTTTTGGTCTGAATGACCAAATTTGAAATCAGAAAACATTTTGCTTGGGTAATATTCCATCAGTGGGTGGAGCCAATAGCATTTTATTGGACTACCAGTAGGAACAAAGATGTGGGTGAAACACAAGAACAAAGATGTGGGTGAAGCCCACTGTAATTCTTACTAATTAGGATATTTTCCCATCAAGCAAGGTTATTGTTAGGAAGGATATTTTCCCATCAAGCAAGGTTATTGTTAGCTTTCAGGTGTGCAAAACAGCTGAATTCTCTGTAACAGCATCCTGTGCTTTAAATAGCTTCTTATCGCCAGTCAACGATCAGAGATAACAGTAGAAGTCTATAGTTTGATTGGAGGAGCCACATAGGTTGCATCTGGCCAGTAAGCCAAAAGTTTCTCATACTAAAGCAGGGCACACTAAAAGCTTACATAGCGAAGGACAGTGTAGTAGTAAGAAAAGCAGTAGGCAACTGTCATTCAGTTGCAGTGAGGGTGGGGAAGGAGAAGCTTATCATTAGAGGCAGTTGCAGATATGGGTGTAGAAACATTGCACAGTTGTGTGGCTGCTAATGTGCTAGCAACTCCCAGTGCAAATATGAGTCATCATTGTGGCTCATTCCCGGTGAACACTCTTGGTCCACCAGAAGTTGCCTGTGACTTCTCAAAAGGTAACTCCTCAAGTTTTCCTGTATTATGTGTAGCTACTTGTTATATGTAACACTCGGCACAAATACTCAATATGCCCAAATGTGAACACTGATGGGGTTTGGGGAAAATAGACCTTGGCATTTGGGAGTTGTAGTTGCTGGGATTTATAGTTCACCTACAATCAAAGAACATTCTGAACTTCACCAACAATGGAATTGAACCAAACTTGGCACACAGAACCAACAGAAAATACTGGAAGGGTTTGGTGGGCATTCACCTTGTGTTTGGGAGTTGTAGTTCACCTACATCCAGAGAGCACTGTGGACTCAAACAATGATAAATATGGCACATCACCTACATCCAGAGAGCACTGTGGACTCAAACAATGATGGATCTGGACCAAACTTGGCGCAAATATTCAATATGCCCAAATGTGAATACTGGTGGAGTTTGGTGGACATTTGGGAGTTGTAGTTGCTGGGATTTATAGTTCACGTGCAATCAAAGAGCATTCTGAACCCCACCAACAATAGAACTGGGCCAAACTTCCTACACAGAACCCCCATGCCTTGAAGGGACTTGCTGGCGTGATCTTTCCTCCAGCCTTGCATGCTCTCCCTCACTTGCACATGTGCACCATTTTGCTATGCGCTGAGCAGGCCTGCTCTCCCCTCCCTGCTTGGAGTTTTAGAAACAGCCTTCCCCTTGGCTGAGAGGCCAGGCAGTCACAGCAGAGGACAGCTTTTGGTGGGAGAATTTGCTGTCTGTTTCCAGAAAGGAAGAGAAGTACAGGCTGCAAGATCTCCAACATTCTCTGCCAAAGGGGTTCCTAAGATCATCAGAAATATATATTTTCTGATGGTCTTTGGAAACCCCTCTGAAACCCCCTTGTAACCCCCTCAGGGGTCCCGACCCCTAGGTTGAGAAACACGGTATTACCTAAATGTGTTTCAGAAGTTAGGGAGGAAAAAAATGCCTTCCCCCAACATTTCAGACTAGTTGCATATATATTCCTCTAACTGCAACCCACAGCAATGTACCTAAATACATTAAAACTTATTTGTTCTATAGTGTCTGCATCTGTGGAGTTGAAAATGAAACTAATCTTATAAAATGGCTTCTGCAATATGCATTATGGTCTATTTTCTGTCTGGCACATTCATAGTGTTCCTCCTTGTTTGCAGGAGTGATTTCCCTCATTGTAGAAATCACTGAGGCTTCACTATGTGCCAAAATCCACTAATGCGACAAATCCCTTTGAGTCATAGACTAATAACACTACAAAGACTGCAACAGCTGCTGTAGCGAAAGATTCATGGAATATTGTAGAATCTGAAAGGGGATATCTCTTCTCCGTCCATTTTGGCTGTATATTATCCAAGTTAGCTGCTAAAGCAAAATTAAAATGAAATTAAACCTAATTGTGCACAGGGGAACAGAGAAACAATGGGAGGCTTGAGGGAAACTTGTAAGCATGTAGAGTCTTCAGCTAGGACCATGGATAAGGGGGTCCATGCCCAGTGACTGTGGCGCAGCTGGCTGGGAGTCAGCTGCATTAAGATCACTACTGATCAAAAGGTCATGAGTTCGAAGCCAGCCAGGGTCGACGTAAGTGTCCGACCAATTTGTGTAGCTTGCTGTCGACCTTTGCAGCCCGAAAGACAGTTGCATCTATCAAGTAGGAAATTTAGGTACTGCCTACGTGGGGAGGCTAATTTAACTAATTTACTATGTCATAAAAATCTCCAGCAAGCCTGCAAAGAATGAGGAAGTACTTCATCAGTGTCACAAATGGATGGTGAAGCAACAGCTCCCCTGGTGGCCAGAATACCTTCATGAAAAACTGAAATGTTAAATGGCCTCTGTGTCTGTCTATATATGTTGTGTGTCTATGGTACTGAATGTTTGCCATGTATATGTACATTGTAATCCGTCCTGAATCCCCTGCGAGGTGCAGAGGGCGGAATATAAATACTGTAAATAAATAAATAGTGCTAAACCACATCAGTCCAAATTGAAGACAGACACTCTGGGTTGAGAGGTTTATTATGATTTGGCCAAATAGGATGCAAGTACAAGCTGTATGCTTCAAAAAGTATGAGCACAAATTTATTGAAACTCCAGACATTTTAGGCAGCTCTGACAGCTATTTAGACTTCCCATCCCCTTCCCTGATTGGGTGAAAAGCAAGACCAGCTTGGATCTACACAGGGATTGGCTAGCGGTTCTCCTGACATCACATGCTGGAGGAGGAGATCCTTGTGACAAGAAGAATAGCTGGTGATTGGACAGTTTGAAGGTCCAGTTGGTTGCAGACCACACCCCCTGTGAGACTACAACACTGATGTGAGTATGCAGATTAAGTGTCCAGTTCAGTGTGAGTAAACGGTGCAAGACTTAAAAGACAAAGAGTGACAGTTCCAAATAATCAGGCGCTTGGTTGCCCATTCAGGAAATTTATGAATAAATGCTTGTTGAGGCTTCTCTTCTGTGGGAGTGGCAAACTGTCAGCCACAGTTAAATGGACACATATTCTGAACTCATCTTAGCGACAAAGGGGTTTGCATATACACACAAAGGTCCTGATATTAATTGACTTGGGAGATAGCTGGAGGGACCCTGGCTGCAATCTCCGTCCCCAAGGGTTTATGCAAACCGAGGGCCCAGGGAGGTACATTTTATACATTTTATACATTTAAGAATTGACATAGCGTTGCCTCTGAAAAATCCTGCAAATCTCTTGGGAAGGCAAGCGGACAAATGTCAGCGTGCTGGAAGAAGCAAAGACCACCAGCATTGAAGTGATGCTCCTCTGCCATCAACTCCACTGGACCGACCACGTTGTCCGGATGCCTGACCACCATCTCCCAAAGCAGTTGCTCTACTCCGAATTCAAGAACGGGAAATGAAAAGAGATTTAAAGATGGGCTCAAAGCCAACCTTAAAAACTCTGGCATAGACACTGAGAACTAGGAAGCCCTGGCTCTTGAGCGCTCCAGCTGGAGGTCAACTGTGACCAGCAGTGCTACAGTATTTGAAGAGGCACGAATGGAGGGCGAAAGAGAGAAACGTGCCAAGAGGAAGGCACATCAAGCCAACCCCGACCGGGACCGCCTTCCACCTGGAAATAAATGCCCTCACTGCGGGAGAATATGCTGATCAAGGATAGGGCTCCACAGTCATCTACGTACCCACCGCCAGTACACCGATCTTGGAGGACAATCCTACTCGGACAATGAGGGATTGCCTAAGCAAGCAAGCAAGCAAGCAAGCAAGCAAGTAAGTAAGTATACAAGTAATACAAGTTACACACAAACTATAAATTTGACAAATTTATTAAAGGATTAGATTTAATAGATTTTTAGGGTACAGCTGCTGCTAAGTCCTTCTGGAGGCTCTTGTGGTTTCAACATTTTGAAACTTCAGAAAATGTTTAAACAGTTTTAAAAAATCATATTTCTTTCTTGGAGTCTCTTCATTGTTCCTAAATATTTGGGGAGGGGGGGGCATGGCTCGACAACAAGGAGAGGGATAAAATCCACTCCAGATTATGATAGAACTCCAGTAGCATTTGGTACCCTACAACTGTTTACCTGTAAGGAAAGTCCCGCTGAACTTTGTGGATCTTGTCTATTGAGCAGACATGTAGAGGATCTATCTACTATTAAAGTGTTTTTGAAAAGTCACTGGCATGCGTGTACTTGAAAAATAATATTGTGGTTTAGGACACAAAACAATTCCCCTGTATAATGTTAAAAATGGAATGTTGCAAAAGGTAAATTGATAAATAACATATTTATCATACTATTTTAAAGAACATAGGAGGAATTGTTCCTTTTCCAATGGGATGGCCATCAACACAGGGGAACACAAGAAAGTTGTTTTGAGCATGATGTAAAAAGAAAATCTAAGAACAGTACATCTAATCAGTTCCTCCAGTTTAGGCAATGGCTCCCATTCATGGAACAGGTGGACAGGTTGTCGGTGTCTAACTAATTCTCATTCTTCCCAGTGGGAAGGAAAACTTAGGAAAAGGCTGTGTGGACAAGTAGTGGGAAAAAAATCTATTTTTCATGTGTCAATTACAGTTGTTAAAACAGACTTTGGACAGTTCTTTTTATTGGCCATTACACAACTTGCTGAACTATCTACAATTCAAAGACACAGCTGTGTTAGTCAGGATCAGTGTTCAAAGTCTGGATCAGTATCTAGTAATACCTTTGAGAATAAGAAGTTGGTAGCATATGTCTTTATAGAATTTGTTTGTGAAATAATATGTGGTAGTCTGCTCTGGAGCTCCCTGGATATATCACGGAAGGTCCTCACTGGCGTGAAAGTGCCCTAAAACTGTTTGAAGTCCATACAGCCAGACAGACTGAGAGTGCATCAGCACATGTGCCCAGTCCTCTTGGAGACTGGCACAACCACCACTGTTTTGCTGGCCAGAAGCAAAGCATTATTGGCAATGGTGCCATGTGATCAACACAAGTGACATCACCAGCACCAGCAAAACAATAGTGGGTCTTTTTGACCTTGGATCCAGCCCAATCTAGCTGTTCACCCATCAAAAACATCAGGAACCACTCCAGAGTTTCCTGGAAGCTTTGTCTGCAATGCATCTAAACATGTCTTTTAGTCTAATTTATTGGACTATACTAGCTTTATAGACTTTATTTGACATCTATTTTATTAGCTATGAAGGTTTTGTCAAGTGCATCCACAACTGATATTTTTGTATATGATTGCTTCCTTTTCCTAATAAGCAAGCACAAAAGCTTCCTTTTTGTGAAAGGAAAGATGGTAATTAAAATTGACAGTTGCAACTAGGAGTGTTTCTTATCTTTGTTGTGTTGCCATTAGCACTGCCATGAAGACAGTTTCTGTACGATTCAAAGTACGTTTTGCCAAATATTTTATAACCCAAAGGGCACAGTGGTCTGGAACTAAGTGGAACACTAAAAACACACATTGTGCAGAGTGGATTTTAATGGAAGATTCTGATTTGCATTTAGCATAAAGGGTATCCTCAAAGAGCATGCCATCTCTATGGAGAGCTGATCAGAGAGAGCTTGAATACAGGCCCTTTGATGCGGATAGAGAAAAGAACTTCACATGTATTGTTCTTGTTGTCTTTGTTTTTTAAAATATAGATTAAAAGATTTCCATGGCACTTTACTGAATACAAAAGGCTGAGGCCTTAAGACTGAGTTTTCTTACATTTTCCTATGTTTCTTTACTCTATCTCAGTGTTTCTCAAGCTTTTGAATCCCACGGCCCCTTAATACAGTTCCTCATGTTGTGGTGATCTCCAACCATAAAAATATTTTTGTTGCTACTTCACAACTATAATTTTGCTACTGTTATGAATCATGACGTAAATATCTGATATGCAGGATGTGCTGGTACAGCTGTACCAGGAGCTCCAACTTTATTTTCTTTCTGTTATCTGTTTTGCAGTCATAGGACAGGCCTCCTGTCCATCATAATTAAGCTTTGGTTCCGCCCCTTGTTCTGGGCTCTGGGAGGGAAAGGAGCCATTTTTGGGGCAGTCTCACACAAGGTAGCTAAGCTATAGGACGTAGACCAGCTCGTCCCGTAGAAAAGCTTCCTTTCTCAAGAACATCCAGGGGAACAAAGCATCCAGGGGAAAAAGAACCATCCAGGGAAAAAGTAACATCCGGGGATACAGAAGCAGAAATTCCAGGAGAAAGGTCCCAAAAGCTCTGGCTGAGAGCTCACAGCCTCTCAGTCTCACAGCATCAGAGGGAACAGCCCTGAAGTTTCAAAGAATTCTTGAAGGGAGAACAGCATTACAGATCCACGGAACTCCAGCTGAAATATCTTCAAGCCTCGGCTGGTAGGTCTACTCAATACCCAGACGCATTTGGAATCGGTAGTAGGACCCACACCGATGAGGCATAGATAGAAAGCAGCCTGGGAGAGGTTAAAAAGGGTTTTTCCTACAGAGAAAGTTTAGTTAATCGAAGTCAGGTACCAGTCCATTGAGGACTAGACTAAGAAAGCCTTGAAGTGTTTTTTGAACCTTTGAAAATTTGTTGTTTGTTCCATAATAAAGACTTTGTTGTATTATTAAAGACTCTAAAGACCATCACTTCAGAAAAATCTCTGAGAACCTCTCTTTGAGGCCCCCTGGCTTCCCGCTGGGCTTAAAGTATACGTCCTATAGAAAAGTACAGCTGTTACAGGCCCAGCGCGCAACAGAACACAGGATGTATTTTCATCCATTGGGGCAAATTCGGCACAAATACCCGACATGCCCAAATTTGAATACTGGTGGGGGGTTTTTTGGGGTGTGTGTGTTATTTTGTCATTTGTGTGTCGTAGTTTTATAGTTCACCTACAATCATAGAGTATGCTGAACTCCACCAATGATGGAATTGAACCAAACTTGGCACACAGAACTCCAATGACCAACAGAAAATAGTGGAAGGGTTTGGTGGGCATTGACCCTTGAGTTTTGGAGTTGTAGTTCACCTATATCCAGAGAGCATTGTAGACTCAAACAATGATGAATCTGGACCAAACTTGGCACAAATACTCAATATGGCCAAATGTGAACACTAGTGGAGTTTAGGGAAAATAGACCTTGATATTTGGGAGCTGTAGTTGCTGGGATCTATAGTTAACCTACAATCAAAGTAGATTTGATTGTAGGTTAACTGAACTCCACCAACGGTGGAATTGAGCCAAACTTGGCACACAGAACTCTCATGACCAAAAGAAAATACTGGAAGGGTTTGGTGGGCATTGACCTTGAGTTTTGGAGTTGTAGCTCACCTACATTCAGAGAGCAGGAGGAGGGCTTTTAGTGGGAGAATTCTCTGGCTGTTTCCAAAAAAGAAGAGAAGGTCAGGTGGAGAGCTCTTCAGCCTTCTCTGCCAAAGGTGTTCCTAAGACCATCAGAAATATGTGTTTTCTGAAGGTCTTTGGTGACCCCTCTGGAACCCCCTTGCGACCCCACCCACAGATTGAGAAACCTTCTTACCCAAACATTAAAAACTTTCATGTCATTTTATTATGGGAATAGTATTGGAAATAGCAACGTTCTCAAGCCTCCACTAGTTATTTGTTACATATATAATTGCTTACTGTATTGTATATGTGTGTATTGGTATGTAATTTCACCTTAACTCTTTGTTGTGGAAGGGACTGCAGACTACGTTATCAGGTCTGGGCTTGTTCAGAACTCAGACTCCATTTTAGGAATGGCATGCCTCAGACTTCAGTATGAACTGTTTGCTTCAGACTTCAGTAGAAACAGAAATTTGCTTTCAGATGCCAGAAGGAACTGTATGCTTAGAGACTTCAGTAGGAACACTATGCTGTACAGAATCCATTTGACTTTCTGTGCAGAGACTTCAGTAAGAACTGTATACTTAGAGACTTCAGTAGGAACAGTATGCCAGAGCCTCTATTGGACTTTCAGAGTAGATAGACTCTATTAGGCTCTCAGATCAGAGAGATGTTTTAAACCAGTGATTCTCAACCTGTGGGTTCCCAGATGTTTGGCCTTCAACTCCCAGAAATCCTAACAGCTGGTAAACTGGCTGGGATTTCTGGGAGTTGTAGGCCAAAGCACCTGGGGACCCACAGTTTGAAAACCACTATGGACTGTTGATTATGAGAAAGATGCCCTGTGTTACCTACACAGAGAAACTACTTCAAATCCTACTTGTAACTGGATTGTTTTTATGAGTGATGGTCACTCGTTGGCCTGATAGGTTTATTGTGTTCAAATTTCGTGTCGATTCTTCCAGTGGTTTTTGAGTTATGTTAATCCCACAAACAAACATTACATTTTTATTTATATGGATTTCAAGCATTTATATCCCGTCCTTCTCACCTCCGAAGAGGGACTCAGGACAGCTTACAACAGGCAGCCATTAGATGCCAAAACAATACATTAAAAATCAGAATTACAATTAACACAGTTAAAACAATTATAAACATTCAATTTCCCCCTGACAACTTTTATAACCAGTACCTGAATAAAGTAAATAGCGACCAATGCTGAAATTATTTCAGCCATGTATTATTACATATGAAGCTAATTACAGAATCACTTTCTTTTCCATTTGGTAAATCATAATAGGCTCCCATTGCGTTTCACTCTCGGCAAGCTCAAGCATTACTCGACACCCACTGTTCAAACATTATTAGCTCTAAAGCTATTTTTTAAAATCTAAGTAGTGACTCAGCAGTCAGCACACAGTTTTCCTCTCATGTTACTTTCCCACACAGTATGAAAGGCGTGTGTCATAGCCAAGGGAACTAAAACCTTTCCTTGAATCGGTCATTTGTATTACTTAATTTCACTGTTTTTGGAGACTGACCTACTTGAATATGTTTTGACTTTTTACAGTCCATGTTCATATGCTCACTAATTTTCAAAAGAAGGGCTATGAAACTATAATCAGAAAGTGGGGTGTTGTGTGGTTTCTGAGCTGTATGGCCATGTTTTAGCAGTATTTTCGCCTGATGTTTTGCCTGCATCTGTGGCTGGCATCTTCAGAGGATCTACACAACACAGACTACACAACACCCCAGTGATTCTAATCATGAAACCCTTTGACAATATAATCAGATATTTTCCCAAGGTGCTGAGATATCACAGTGTACCATTCCCTTTCTGGAAGAAGAAACTTAAGGTGGATTGACTTGGAGGTCCCTTATTGTCGCCATAAATAGAAATTAACTTGAAGGCAGTTAACAAGAAATATATGTGGCTTAGTAGTATGAAGTAGGTGCCATTTAGATTTCCCACCTTCATACCAACATTTATTTTTTAATAATACTTTTTATTGTGGTTTTTTATACAGTGAAATTAAAAAGAGCTTTAAGAAAAAGAAGAGAAGAGGGGGAAAAAGCAGGGAAAATGTGTATACATGTGTGTGTATATTAGGCCTGGGTAACAACGGAAAAATTTGTTTCTAAAATCGATTTGTATTTGGGGGGATTTTTTGTTTCGATATTTAAAATAATTACAAAATTTTCCTTTTAAAAAGTTCGATATTTACGAAATTTCGTAAATGGTAAAAAATTAACGAATCGATTTCCGAAACAATAACGAATCGATTCGTTAATGGCGGACGCGACCGCGAAATACGCTAAAAAACCTCCAAAACCTTCTGAAGCTTCCCTCTCCCTCTGTTGTTGACTGTTGGTGTGATATTATAATTTTTTTTCACTAATTAAACCATAAAACTGGTCCAGACATGTGGAAATAATAACGAAACGACCTCAAAACAATAACGAAATGAATACAATATCGAAATACGAAGCATTTACAAAACGTTTTTGAAAATTCGTTTTTTTAAATAGTTGCTCCAGAATGGTTCGTTATCGTTTTGTAATTGAAAAAATTAACGAATTATTAACGAATTACGAATTAACGAAACGAAACCGCCCAGCCCTAGTGTATATATATACACACACACATACAAACAAAAAAGGGGAGCCCCCGGTGGTGCAGTGGGTTAAAGCACTGAGCTGCTAAACTTGTTGACTGAAAGGTCGTAGGTTCGAATCCGGGGAGCAGTATGAGCTTCCGCTGTCAATCCCAGCTTCTGCCAACCTAGCAGTTCAAAAACATACAGATGTGAGTAGATCAGTAGGTACTGCTCCAGCAGGAAGGTTGGCCACATGACCTTGTAGGTGTCTATGGACAACGCCGGCTCTTCGGCTTAGAAATTGAGATGAGCCAGCCACACGCCAGAGTCAGACAAGACTGAACTTAATGTCAGGAGAAAACTTTTACCAACCTTTAACCAAAAAAAAAAGAAGAAAAAGAAAGGGAAAAAATAAAATAAAAATTCAGTGTTGATCTTCCCAATCTTCATCTTTGTGATTATATACTATTCCTTCTAATTTTATTTGTCCATTTGCTCCTCTTTCGCCTGGTGTTTTGAAGTGGTCTCTTCTTCTTCTTCTTCTTCTTCTTCTTCTTCTTCTTCTTCTTCTTCTTCTTATTGTTATCTATCAATACATGTGCTTTATATATTCAAATTAATTTTAATCTCTTTCAGGTAATCTTTAAGTAATGTCCATTCCGTTGTTTTTAAGTATACGCCTTGTGTTTTTGCTACTAAAAAGGTCAATTTATCCATACTTATAATGTCCAGTATTTTGGCTATCTGTAGATGGTATTTCCTTCTGTCTACACACTTGCACATATGCGATCCTCGCCATTGTCGTCCAGGTATATGATAGCTGCACTCCCCTGCTAGAACCTTCAAACAAGCTCACACCAACATTTTTAGTAAAGGTAAAGGGTTTTTCCCTTTCCACACAGCAATATAACTCAGAATATCAAGTCAGGTAATCCACAATATCTGCTTTGAACTGGGTTATCTGAATCCACATAATCCAGTTCAATTTGGATTTTATACAGCTGCGTGGAAGAAACCTTGGTTTGGGTGTGGGAATGACAAAAAGCCCCATCACAAATTTCAGAGGCTACTGTTTCTGATATATTTATATTTTATTTCAATCTATTTTGAGCAGAAATTGGGGAGCTTCTTTGTTTTGGACTATAACTCCCATAATGCACAACTCACCAGTCAGAATTTTGCCATGCTGGGTGTTTCTAGAAATTGTAGTAAAAAATGAATGAGAGAGAGTAAGTTCTGCTTTTAAGAGCAGGGGTTGTTCTTTTCTGGAATTCATACTGATTATTAGAACTTCATAAACACAGGACAATAACATTGTGAAATTGGAAGTCAAGGGTTGTGGAACTCTCTGCCCTGGAGTGTAGTGGAGGCTCCTTCTTTGGAAGTGTTTAAACAGAGCCTGGATGGCCATCTGTTGGGGGTGCTTTGAATGCAATTGTCCTGCTTCTGGCAGGGGGTTGGACTGGATGGCCCATGAGATATCTTTGAACTCTATGATTCTATGTTTCGATTATTTGGTTTGGGGAAAAAATTGGGTCCCTGAGGCTATGGGAGCGCCTCATGGGATTAGAGATGGCAATTCCAGGAAACAGTCCTCACAGCCTCCATATATGCAAAGATCTGGATTTCCAAGAAAGATCTGGATCTTTGCAGGTGTTTTTCAACCTGAGTGCTAGTTAATCCCAGGTTACCCAGTATTAGCCTGGGGGGCTGTTGGAACGCCCTAGGCTAATGCAATTGCTGTCACACATTTATGTGGCAGTGCAGGTGGGCCTTTAACTAGCATGTATTACTTTCAACCTAACTGAATGTTGTATTATTCTGGTGGGGATAAAATATGTGGGCATGTCATACCCTCCAAGTTTTTGTATGAAAACCAGGACATACATGGCCAAGCAATGTGTGATCCAGACAGGGAAAATTATTACTGATGAAGAAGACACAAGCCAACTATATAAAAAATCTGCAACCATTTGTTTTTATTTCAGAGCCTACTTGAAAAGGCAAAATTCTATCCTTCCTCTTCTTTTGTCCTTGCTGAGTTAACTTCTGCACTATGAACTCAATTTGCATTGAGCCGCCTGCCACACGTTGTCATGAAAAGGCAGCAATTTGATAATCAGTTAATTATTGTATTTTACTGCCAAGAAGGGGAAAGTCTGGAGATTTTCTGCTTCAAATTCAATAGTAATGATACCGAGCAGAATGCCCAGGTGGACCCTTAAATGCAAAAAGGTGGTATCTCTATATTTTGAAACAAGTGACCAAAGTATTCCGTATTTATGTGAGGGAGGGACAGTGATTTTAAAAACCATTTAGCAACATCATTGGATGTCAGGACAATGTGAACATCAAAGGCATTCTAAGCCAGTGTGTAAGTGCTGTGGGATCTCAAGGTATTTCTGATTTATGGTGACCATAAAGCAATCTTGTTACAGGCGTCTCTTGGCAGAATTTGTCCAGAAGGGTAACCTATGCCTTTATCTCTTCCACACAGCTGTATAAAATCCACATTGAACTGGATTATATTGGGGATTATCTGCCTTGATATTCTGTGTTATATGGCAGTGTGGAGGGGCCCTGAGAGAGTGGGCCCTTCCACACAGCTGTATAACCCAGAATATAAAGGCAGATCATCCACAATATCTGCTTTGAACTGGATTATCTGAGGGCCCATCCAGACAGTACCTTTATTGCTGCAATGAAGGAGGGGCTACCCAGACAATGTTCAGGACAGTCTCTAATTAATTCACCACAAATCAAGAAAACCCTGGTTTGTGGCGAATTAATTAGATCGTGGATTTATTCCATGGCTTCTTGGAAGGCGCAGGATAAACCCAGTACTTACTACTTCCACTACTTCTGGACTACTTCCACTACTTCCTATGTCTGGGCTACAGTCCAGACACCATTCACATAGTTTACTGGGCTTAATAAGCCTGGTAAACTCTGGGAATACCCATCTTCCTCCCCTGAAGCCCCAAAGCCTCCAGACCTCTTTGAAAAGTAATGAAAACTTACCTGGCCTCCATTACAGGCTTTGAGCACCTCTCCCGGCGTGTAGAAATGATTCGCCAGGAGAGTGGGGGTGGGGGTGAGGGGTAGGGTGGGGAGGAGGAGGAGGAAAATCACCCCCCCCCCATACTCTCCTGGTACGTAATTTCTATGTGCTGGGAGAGCTGCTCGAAGCCTGTAATGGAAGCCAGGTAAGTTTTCATTACTTCAGGGGAGGGGGGGTAGGGCCTCCAGACCTTCTCCTGGGCTAGTCCTGGAAAAATGTCTGGTCACCCAACCCAGAAAGTGTGCACTTTCTGGAGTGGGTGTAGACAACACACTAGGAATATCCGCGTTTTAAAAACACAGATGATCCTGGAATAAAAGGCTACCTGGGGCTGCCCAGAGTCCACACTGCCATATAATCCAGTTCAATGTGAATTTTATACAGCTGTGTAGAAGGGGCCAGTGTGACTTGTCCAAGTTCACCCAGTGGGCTTCTATGGCCAATCGGGATTTTGAAATCTGGTCTCCAGAGTAATAGCCTAATGTAACTAGACCAATAGCATACTTGATTTGTTATTATTATTTGATTTGTTTAAGGGAAATAAAGCTGTTTACATTTTAAAAAGCTAGAAAAGGTTTTTTAAAAGAAAAATCTG
Organism: Anolis sagrei; assembly: GCF_037176765.1. Classification (NCBI taxonomy): domain Eukaryota; kingdom Metazoa; phylum Chordata; class Lepidosauria; order Squamata; family Anolidae; genus Anolis; species Anolis sagrei. The sequence continues at coordinate 78,693,377 of NC_090025.1, read as the reverse complement.
AGAGTTTATAACAACAACTTGCTATTTATTCCATCTATTCTTGTTTAACCATCTCCTATGTGTTTAATCCATGGTGGAAATTATATATGTGTACACAAACAAACAGTCTGACTGCATTTGCCCTTTCCAGTAAGGCTTTACCATTCAGATATGGAGCATCAAATTAGCTAATAATGCTAAGATGATTTTCTGCATACCACATGCAGAACAGGGCTAGCTCAGTTGATAATGAAATTCAGAGCATCCTTAGGGAAAAGAGTTATTGAGCTTTGGAGCATCCAAGGTTCTGGATTTTGTATTACAGTGTCAACCCATGAGACGAGCCTGTTTTGGAGTTTATGTGATAATTCACTACAACCTCTGTTTGTGATCTGCTTGGTAATGCTTCTACACCAGGGAGCTACATTATGGATCCCAGGATGTTTTTATGGCTTTCAACTCCCCCAGACCTCCTAAATTATCCTCATTCTGCCCCTGCCCCAGGTTGAAATGACTTTAATGGGGCTCTTTCCCCTCAATATAGCACTATGATTCCATTCAGTGGGCATGGCTCTATCAGATGGAATGCCATCCCTGAACACAGGGAAGCGGGTCCGTTGTGGCAAACTTGCTTGCTGTGGCATCAAGGTGTCATCTTGCAAAACCTGATTGGAAATTCTTCTTCTGGTATTGTATGGAAACTGACCTCCACGGAGTCCCACTGGAAGTCCCCTTACGTCATGTGATGGTCTCTGTGGGACTCAAGTGGGGAGCCAGAAATATGTCTGATGAGGTTCTAGTTCTCAGTCTCTTATGTCTATTGGCTTTCTGATACTCATCCACTACCACCAATGCAATCTGAATATTTCTGTGCTATTGCTGGTTGTTGTCAGCAATAAAAATAATGTGTGTGTATCACTGTGGCATGTTTTTGCCTTGCCTGGGAACTACTTGTGGGGGGATAGGGCTAGATGGGTGCATGTTGGGGTATATCAGCATGTTAATAAACATAATTGGATACTTATCTTGGGTTATGCAGTTTAGGGATCGGCATGTAGAATTGCCAGCCAGAGAGCTCCTATGGAGCTTCTGAACAAACTACAAAGCCCCAATTTCGTAGGATGCTACAGGGAGGGTATCTAGACCCCCTTCCAGGAAAGTGTGGATTTTGGGGGGAAGTGTGGGGACTTAAACCCGCTCCGAAACAGATTTCTTAAAGTGAAGTCTGGAAGTACTCTGTGGAAGGGGCGCTATACAGGGTGCAGCAGCATAACTTCCTTTTTTTTCAAAACTTAATAAAACCCATTGTATGAATCAGATTTTTTAAAATAATGTAGGCGCATACCTAAAGTTTTGTTTTACGTAGTTTTGAAGATCCAATTAGGTAGGTGACGTCCCCCATTCTCCATACACTGAGTAAACCGATTTCTGGCGTTTGTCATGACTTTTGTCAGCATAGCAGGCGTTATGTTGGCAATTTCTTCCTGGATGTTGGTCTTCAAATCTTGTAGGGTCCTTGGACAGTTCACATAAACATGGGATTTCAAAAACCCCATAGAAAAAAATCACAAGGGGCCAAATCTGGAGAGCGGGCCGGCCACTCCAAATACCCCCTAATTGAGATGAGGCGCTCTGGGAAGTGTTCCCTCAAAACAGCCATCGATGCTCTTGAAGTGTGTGCAGTTGCACCGTCTTGTTGGAACCAAATGTCCCCTAAGTTCAACCCATCTAGCCGTGGGGGGGAAAAATTCACTGCGACTTCATTTTCCTCAAAGAACCAGGGACCAGTCATTCCAGCTGAGGAAATTGCACACCACACTGTGATTTTCGGTGAATGCAAAGGCCTTTGATGCAATTCTTGAGGATTGTTGTCAGCCCAGTAGCGCATATTTTGTTTGTTGATGGATCCACACAAATGAAAATGGGCTTCATCACTTAAAAAAACAGTAGCATCCTCAGGAACGACTTCAAGAAGAACCTCACGCGTTTCTCCAAGAATTGAAGTCACATTCAGAAAGTTCCTGCACAATCGCCATCTTGTAAGGATGGAAATGAAGATCATCATGAAGAATTCTCCTCACAGAACGATCAGAAAGTCCAAGGGCAGATGCATGTTTGCGCACAGAAAGCCGTGGTGATCACAACATTGAAGCTCTCACTGCCTCAATATTCTCAGGTGATCTAATGGGTTGAGGGACTCCAGTTCTTCGTCTTGTCAACTTGCAGTTTGTCTGAATGTAGTGACCCGTGTCACAATTGATTTCCGGTCCATGACAGGGGCCAATGGGGCTAAATTAAAGCGATTCTGAAAGGTTCACTGGGTTGCGATCACAGAACATCTGCTCCAAAAGTAGGTCTCAATGGCAAAAGCACGCTCCTCACTGTTCCAACGCATGATGGCGACTGAACTGTGTCAGGACAAAACTTTATACTCCCACCTCTCGCACGAGACCACTAGTGCTCTGCTATGTCTTCAACCGACTGAATGGCGTGCATTTAAAAAAAGGAAGTTATGCTGCCACACCCTGTACAGTCATTCAGGTGTAGCTGAATTGAAACTCCCAGCATTCCTCACCATCAACTCCACTGCCTAGGGATGCTGGGAATTACAGTTCACAAAAAACTGGAAGGCCACATTTTCCCACTTCTGTTTGTGTCAAATTTTGACCAGTAACACAAACAGAAAGGCCCTAAAAGTCACATACTAAGCTGGATAACAGAAACAAGATTTGAACCAAAGTCTCTTTTGCAAGTCCAGAACTGCAGCACACTGATGACTACATGATCCTTTACACTCTCAAACTTCACTTGGAAAAAGCCACTTATCTTTCAACAAATGCTACTTCATTGTGAAGATAAAATAAGAAAAGCCAATGAATGTTTTCTCGAAGCTTTTTGGAAGATGTGAGAGATATAACCATGAAAAACTAGCCTCTCTTCCTTGCATCCCAATTGGTGTTATGTTACAAAAGCAACAAATGCTTCTGTTTTTTGTTTTTCTTTGATTTGATTTGAGTCCTGTGCTGATAGGAGGGTAGCATTCAAACTGACAGTTCTCTAAATGAATCGCTAAAAATCAATGAAGCTTTTGATTAGCTGCCTGAAAGCAAAGGCGACAGAAACTTGTTACAGAAGGGTATTTTTCTATTTCTCAAGGCTGTTTGTTTTTTACAGACTTAATGGTTTTCTCCAGCTAAAATGATACGTACCACAATTGCTTTAAATTACTCAATAGAGACAAAACAAACTCCAGATATACATCTGTTAGCCCCTTGGTGACTGTAAAATCTCAATGTATGTTGGCAAAGCATAATGCGATTATCCTGCTTCTTGGCAGGGGGTTGGACTGGATGGCCCTCAAGTCTCTTCCAACACAATGATCCTATGTTTCTATTATTCTAACCATTGAGTTATGGCTTAAGGGTTGGAAATGGAAGATGGCTTCTTGGACCAATATTATTATATTGACCCTCAACACTGTGTATCACATGCCTCCAGCATTTTACAGATGATGACTGAGACATAGATAGGGTGCTTCCAGACAGCCTTTTATCCCAGGAGCATCCACCTTTAAAAATGCAGATGTTCCTGGGGGGCTGTCTACACCCACCCCAGAAAGTCCACACTTTCTGGGGTGGGTGTCCAGATGTTGTAATGGGATTTCCCAGTACAACATCGGGATACTAACCCCCCCTCCCCAGAAGCCCCCCTAAACTCAGTAAAAAAAAAGAAAATAACTCACCCGGCCTCTCTGGGACGGCTGCTGGAGTTCTTTTGGCATGTACAAATGACGTGTCAGGAGAAAGGGGGGGGCGATTTTTTCTCCCCCCCTTTCTCCTGGGACATCATTTGTCCATGCCAGAAGAACTCCAGCACCCATCCCAGGGAGGCCAGGTGAGTTCTTTTCTTTTCTTTTTACTGAGCCTAAGGGGGCTTCTGGGGAGGGGGTTGGGATTCCCACAGTTTTCTGGATTAATTTAGCCCGGAAAACTGTGGGAATGCTGTCTAGACTGCAGTATTCTGCAGTCCAGAACCATAAATAGTGGGTTTATCCCACACATTCCAACAAGGTGCAAGAACACAACAGAAAATAAGAAATAAAATAACATAAGATCCTAAAAAAACCCAATATAAATAACAGCACAACAATATAAAATCAGAACATTAAAACACTGAAATAATCACAGTGGGCAGGGCCAATGCAAAGATTAATTTTTTTAAAAAAAAACACTGGGTGATAGGGCAATGTTATGTATCAGGACAGGGGATCCGGGGGATAAAGTAGGATTTAATGGCACAGACTGGAAAATAAAGTTCTTCTGAGAGCATTATATGCAGAGTTTGGTCAGGAATTATCATACATTCAATCATTGAAGGCACACTGGAACAGCCAAGTTTTCAGGCTCCTCCTAAAGACTGCCAGGGTGGGGGCTTGCCTGATATCTCTGGGGAGAGAATTCCAGAGCTGAGGGGCCACTACAGAGAAGGCCCTCTCCCTCATCCCCACAAGTTGTGCTTACGATGGGGGCAGGAGCGAGAGAAGGGCCTCTCCAGAAGATCGAAGAGATCGTGTAGGTTTGTAGATGGAAATGCAGTCGTGCAGGTAGGCGGGTCCCAAACTGTTCAGGGCTTTGTAGGTAAGAACCTGCACCTTGAATTGGGACTGGAAGATAAACAGCAGCCAATGGAGCTCCTTAAATGGGGGGTTGATTGCTCCCTGTAATTTGCACCAGTTAGTAATCTGGCTGCCGCTCGTTGGACCAATTGGAATTTCTGGGCCGTCTTCAAGGGCAGCCCCTCGTCCCCACAAGTTGCGCTTGCAATGGGGGCAGGAGCGAGAGAAGGGCCTCTCCGGAAGGCTGAAGAGATCGTGTAGGTTTGTAAATGGAAATGCGGTCGTGCAGGTAGGCGGGTCCCAAACTGTTCAGGGCTTTGTAGGTAAGAACCTGCACCTTGAATTGGGACCGGAAGATAAATGGCAGCCAATGGAGCTCCTTAAACAGGGGGGTTGACCGCTCCCTGCAATTTGCATCAGTTAGTAATCTGGCTGCCGCTCGTTGGACCAATTGGAATTTCCGGGCCGTCTTCAAGGGCAGCCCCACGTACCAGTTTTTCTTCAAATCATACGAATGTGAATTTTAATTTTTTGTTCCATGTGAGACCTATCATTAAGCTCCAGCCATAGCGGCTCAGAGCTTGACATTCAAACACATCCACCCATAGACAGTTTTCCCCAGTTTGGAATTAAAAAAGAGAGAAATCTGTTTGGAATTAAGAGAAATCTTAGCTAAAGGGGCTGTTCTCAGATCAGGATGAAATGCAGGGATTATTCCTTCTCACTTGTTAGGTGTGATAAGAAAAGGAAAAATAAATCTAGCCTACTTGCTTCCAGCCAGAAAAAGGACAGTGAAGACACTGGTCTAATCCCAGTGCTGAAACAAAATTCACTTGCTTACTGATTTGCTTCTATATGTGGGAATAGAATAATCTTTTTCTGCAGGCAGCAAAATGTCTTGGGCCAGTGGCTAAAATTGTGGCAGTCAGTGGCTATCACCATGTTCCTGGGTGGCAATTTCCATTTATTTATTAGTGAAGGATTGCTTTCCTTTGCCTAGAGAAAGCTTCCCTCTCTCCCTCCCACATACCCTATCTGCTTTCTTTACACAATTCAGTCTTGCAATCTATCCACCCTCAGACCTTCTGCTGATTAAAATAAATGGGTGGTATGCACTCAAGACAATTTGGTCTGGCAGGCTGTAAAACAGCAGTAACATTTACAAGACAGACAGCTTCCAAATGGCTTGCTCACTGGAGTCCCAAGTGTATTGAATTTTCTTGTTTTAGTTGGACAAAATACTAAACAACTACAGAAAATAGGATTAAGGGAGGCTAAAAGACAGGGCAAACGAAACTGATGGGAATATCTGTGCTAAGCCTGTATAGACCACCAGCTATGTTATCTGGGTTGCCTGACATTTGACAACCCTTTGTTTTTGGTGGTTCAAACCAGTCAGTAACAATGAGATAGGAACCAGTGTATGGCTGGTGGAGCTCTTGGATTGGGGAGACCTGGGTTGCAGTCACTATAAAACTTGAGATAGTTAGTTTGTACATCTTTTCCAGGGACCCTTAGACCAGTGTTTCTCAAGCTTCCTAATGCCATGTCTCCTTAATACACTTCCTCATGTTGTGTTGACCTCCAACCATAACATTGTTTTCGTTCCTACTTCATAACTGTGATGTTGCTCCTGTTATGAACCGTAATGTAAATATCTGATATGCAGGATGCATTTTCATTCACTGGACCCAATTTGGAACAAATACCGGATACATCCACATTTGAATACTGGTGGGATGGGGGTGGGGTTATTTTGTTATTTGGAAGTTGTAGTTCCTGGGATTTATAGTTCGCCTACAATCACAGAGTATTCTGAACTCCACCAAAGATGGAATTGAACCAGACTTGGCACACAGAACTCCCCTGACCCAATTTTGAATACTGGTGGGGTTGTGAGGGGGATTGATTTTTTCATTTGGGAGTTATAGTTGCTGGGATTTTTTTCACCTACAATCAAAGAGCATTTTGAACTCCACCAACAGTGGAACTGCACACAGAACTCTCATGGCCAACAGAAAATACTGGAAGGGTTTGGTGGACATTGACCTTGAGTTTGGGAGTTGTAGTTCACCTATATCCAGAGAGCACTGTGGACTCAAACAATGATGGATCTGGACCAAACTTGGCACAAATACTCAATATGTCCAAATGTGAGCACTGGTGAAGTTTGGGGAAAATAGACCTTGACATTTGGGAGTTGTAGTTACTGGGATTTATAGTTCACCTACAATCAAACAGCATTCTGAACCCCACCAACGAAAGAATTGGACAAACATCCCATACAGAACCCCCATGACCAACAGAAAGTACTGTGTTTTCTGATGGTCTTTAGTGACCCCTCTGACAACACTATATATCACTTGTATGGCAAGAACACTTTTCCTCTGGGTGGATCGTCGTCTTTATTCTTGTGACTTGTTATCGGTCTTGCAGCTCTTCTGATGTCTGAGGTGGAGTATCCATTGGCCTGTAGAGCCCAGTTGAGGCGGTTCAGTTCATCTTGGAGGAGGTGGGGTTCGCAGATTCTTTTTGCACAGTCTGCCAAGGCTTTAATGGTGCTTCTTTTTTGACTTGGGTGATGGTTGGAGTTTTATGTAGATATATATCTCTGTGTGTGGGTTTTCTGTAATTGGTGTGACCCAGTTGTTGATCTGGTTTGTGGATGACTAGGACATCTAGAAAAAGCAGTCTTCCTTCATTTTCTTTTTCCATGGTGAACTGGATGTTTGGGTGGATGCTGTTAAGATGGTCCAGGAACCTGTTTAGTTCTTCTTCTCCAAATGGTAAAAGTGTCATCCACATATCTGAACCATATAGTGGGCTTTTTGGTTGCTGTTTCCAGGGCTTGTTTTTCAAAGTGTTCCATGTAGAAATTAGCTATGACCGGGCTGAGGGGGCTCCCCATAGCTACTCCATCTTTCTGTTCATAGAACACATTGTCCCACTGAAAGTGGCTGGTGGTGAGGCAATGGTGAAACAGAGCTGTGATGTCTTCTGGGAACTTCTGGTTGATTAGTGCAATGGTGTCTGCTGCCGGGACCATGGGAAATAGAGACACCACATCGAAGCTGATCAGTTTGTCGTTGGTATTTAGCTTGAGATTGCTGATTTTTTCTATGAAGTGGGCTGAGTCCTTGATGTAGTGTGTAGTGAGCCCAATATGGCTTTGTAACTGTGCAGCAAGAAATTTTGCTAAGTCGTACGTGGGGGATCCAATGGCACTCACGATGGGTCTGAGTGGGGTGGAATCCTTATGGATTTTTGGGAGTCCATAAAGCCTAGGTGGAAGGGCTTCCGATTTGGCATTGTAAGCCTTTGACAATACAATGCCAATTATAACCAAGTCCAAATCAGGGTAAATCCAATGTTGCAGATATCCTAAGTTTTATTGCCAGTTGCCACTGTCCACTAATCGAACGCCTGATCCTAAAGCCACGTCTTCAGTTGTCCTCTAAAGAACAGGAGGGAGGGAGCCAACCTGATGTCTTTAGGGAGGGAGTTCCACAGACGGGGGGCCACTACCGAGAAGGCTCTGCCTCTCATCCCCACCAACTGCGTTTGCGAAAGTGGTGAGATCAAGAGCAGAGCCTCTCCTGATGATCTTAAGCTTTGTGATGGTTCATAACAGGAGATACTTTCAGACAGGTAATCTGGGCCAGAACTGTTTAAATGGGATAATAGATGTTGCAGCCAGATTGCCCTCACATCCAGGAATATAGTCATTTGCACCCATCCATCTGGACCCTACCCATATTCCTCTCCCTCACGTACACACAGGAGGTGGACCCAAGAAACAGCCACAAACTTAAAACTAAGCAATGACAGTTTATTAACTTTTCTGCCAGAACCAGAGATCAAGCAGCAGCAGTGGTAGATGGTGCACCTCAGCCAATCAGTTAGCAAATCCTGGCTGGCACCAGCCTGCACCAATCAGCATTCAAGGTGGCAGAAATCTATTGTGTGGAATAGCTGTCAAACTCTTATAAATGTCTGTATATGTTCCATTGCCTTTATGTCTGATTTGAGTGTGAATAAAGTCTTTGATTCTTGCCTTCACAGTGTAGATGTAACCTTAGAGTCACCATAAGCTGAAAATGACTTGAATGCATGCATCAACAAGGTAGGAGCCCCCGGTGGCGCAGTGGGTTAAACCCCTGTGTCGGCAGGACGGAAGACCGACGGGTCGCAGGAGAGGCGGATGAGCTCCCTCTATCAGCTCCAGCTCCTCATGCGGGGACATGAGAGAAGCCTCCCACAAGGATGATAAAACATCAAAATCATCCGGGCGTCCCCTGGAAAATGTCCTTGCAGACAGCCAATTCTCTCACAACAGGATTCTCCTGACACGACAAAAAAAAATCAACAAGGTTCTACTTTAACCGCTGTTACAACATATTTATGGAATGATGGGATTTATAGTTTAAGAAGGGGTATTCAGAATTCTGTCAGAGAATTCTAGTTCCTCCCCAAACTAAAAATCTCAAGATAATACATGTTATGAACCCAAAGAGGTTCCTGTTCTTTGTGCAGAGTGTTCAAGGAATAGTAAGGTAGTTTAGACCAATGAGACACTTTAGAGACCAAATTTGGTTTTGACACTATTCATGTAACATTTATTGAAATACAATCATCACAGAATCGTATCAGAATCGCATCAAGGGAGAGCTCTCGTGCACACACACATTCACGCATACTCATGCACACACAGGCCTCCTCTGGCGAAGATGAAGTCTTTTCTGAGGAGGTGCGGACGTTCCGTTGCCATGGATCAGAAAGCGTGCATCTTCTTGGTGTCCCCTGCACTTATAGGCCAAAATCCATTTTTCTTCTTTTTAGTAATCAGGTTGTTCTGTTCCTTTCAAGTCCTTGTTCTTTTCCAAATTTCAGGATATTCACATTCCAGGCCTCATGACTTACGGGGTACGCCTGCACACTCCTTACATGCTCGACTGCACACCTTATTGTTCATTGTCATTCAGTTATGCCTTGCTGCCTCCTCGCTTTGACTGCCAAGGCCGTCTCCTATCATGCCTTGCGAGAACTCCATGTTGGTTTTCCTTTTAGGCCTGTTTTCTTCTGTTCTTCTGCATGCATCCAAAAATTCATTCTTTACATGCACAATGCAGCCAGGACATTCAGTGGAACACAGCATTATGACAACATGGTGTGAAAGGGTCCTAGATTAAGGGGGAGCACTTGCTCAAGGGCTTCCTAAATCTCTTTTCATCCTACATTCCTGATTTCTAGCCACTAGGGAAAGTCTGCACAGATCTTGTGAAAAGGAAGCTGCTTTCTATCCAAATATGTAAATACTGTATCTTATTTTCTAGACAGAGGAAGTCATGGCTTTCGTTTTACATTTTTATGATTTTATCATAATGGTTTGTAGTCTCGCCTTCAAGATCACAGACAATTTCTCATATAATGCTGATATGGTTTCATGATGACAATACATTTTAATAATTCAAAAAGAATAAAGCAACGCTCCTTGTATCAGCCCTTTTGTAAGTCTTGCCAAGAGCCTGACAATATCTTAGAATGGTTTTCTCCTGAAACTTCAGGAAATTGTCTGCTCTGTTCTTCATTAGAGAGAAATAAGCCTCAGGCAAATTTATATTCTTATTTGCTATGGTGTTATGGTTTCTCTAGCCCTCTTTTTCTTTAATTCATGGATGAGGATCATGAAGCCTTCCAGATATTGTTGGGTGGCATTTCCTAGTATTCCACTCTATTGGCTGGGGCTGCTGGGATTTGCAGTTTAATCCTTATCATGGGGACTGAATGCCTAATGAAGCCTTTTGTGAAATGGTATTTCAAGGTGTTTACTGCCCTCAAGTACATCTTGAATTAAAACAGGCCAATATTAATCCAGTGGTGTTAACCAGGTAAATTTTAGGCCCAAATTCAGTGGTCCTTCCCCCACTCCTCACACACACTATTTAGCCAGCCTGTGATTGCATAATGGTAGTAGCAGTTATTTAATTAATTTATTTATTTCAAATATTTGTACCCTGCCTTTCTCTACCCCCCAAAGGGGGACTCAGGGTGGCTTACAGATGGCAACAATTTGTTGCCCCACATATACAACAGATAAAACAACAGTTACATAATCAGTAAAACATTAACATTACATTAAAAACCATATAAAATAGTAGAAAATTGAATTAATTGGCATGTCAAGTCTGAGTTCTACAATCAACAACTTAATCCGAAGCCTGTCCATAATCTGTTTTCCATAGCATTGTCATCATTTTTATTGTCAACCTGCTATCCGAATGCCTGGTCCCATAGCCACGTCTTCAACTTTTTCCTGAAGGAAAGGAGGGAAGCTGTTGATCTAATTTCACTGGGGAGTGCGTTCCATAGGCGGGGGGCCACCGCCGAGAAGGCCCTGTCCCTCATCCCCACCAAGCGCATTTGTGACAAAGGTGGGAACGAGAGCAAGACCTCCCCGGAAGATCGTAAGTTTTGAGGTGGGACGTAGAGGGAGATAAGTTCAGACAAGTAAGTTGGGCGAGAACCGCATAAAACTTCGTTCACAAGGAAATTGTGGAAATTTATTTAATGCTAGGTTACTACTAAACAGCAAAATTATGAATGAAGAAAATGCGGGCAACTTCTTAGTTCAATACCCGCAAAACCCCACTCCTACAACTCCTGATAGTTCCTCCATCAAGTCTCCAGGTCTTCCAGTCTGAACTAGTTTGTGTTATCAGGCTCCCTCCTGAGCAGGACCCTAGATGCTTTCATTCTGTTTTATTCCTCAACCTTAGCTGTGAACTCATGGCATGGAAGTGTTCTGGTGTCTTGAACACACCAGATATGAGTCCATGACACAGCCTTATTTTACTTGGGTTAGTAAACCTTGCTTTGCTACTGTTTCTATGTCCCTGACATGATAGAGCAACAAAAACAAAACTGCTTGCCAAGCCTTATAAAAAGTAATTGCTCTAAGCACGTGCGCTTTCACATTTTACACACATTAAAATTAATTTAAGACTTAATTACCAACAAATCTCTGTGCCATTACTTGGGGAGTTCCATGAGCAGGGTCCTATAACTTCAGGAATGTGATTCAACATCATCAGTAGATGGAGCCCCCGGTGGCGCAGTGGGTTAAACCCCAGGACTGAAGATCGACAGGTCACAGGTTCGAATCCGGGGAGAGGCGGATGAGCTCCCTCTATCAACTCCAGCTCCTCATGCGGGAACATGAGAGAAGCCTCCCACAAGGATGATAGAAACATCAAATCATCCAGGCGTCCCCTGGGTAACATCCTTTGTTGCCAGTCAATTTTCTCACACCAGAAGCAACTTGCAGTTTCACAAGTTGCTCTTGACATGACAAAATAAAATCAGTATGATTGATTATGCAACCCAATGTAATATATTTACAGAAGGCATGTTCTTAAGTGTGGAATCTCAGCAAATGGTAATAGTCCCTGCAATACAATAGTATGGTTTGCTTTGCTTCCTCTCAATGCACTTGGACTGGAAGAGGTTGTAGCTAGAAGTGGGCAAATGGTTTCCCCATCATATGTAACAGAGTTTGGGAACATGCCGTTGTAAATAATGACCATGGTAGATGGAGTCAAGGTACAGTTGAGTATCTGCTAGCATTTGGTTCCAGGAACCCCATGGAGACCAAAATCTGTGGATGCACAAGTCTCATTATATTCAGTGGTGCAGCAAAATGCCGTCCCTTATCTAAGATTTTAGCGTTAGCATTGAATCTTTGCTGTCAGCTGGTTTGAGTCCCTCTATGGAGGTAGAGAAGATCTGGATATAAAAGTTTTAAATAAATCTATATAGATAAAAATGTAATGTTGTTTGTGGGATTAACAGAACTCAAAAACCACTGGACAAATTGACACCAAATTTGGATACAAGATACCTAACAACCCAATGTATGTCCTTCACTAAAAAAAATGATTTTGTCATTTGGGAGTTGTAGTTGCTGGGATTTATAGTTCATCTACAATCAAAGAGCATTCTGAACCCCACCAACGAGAAAATTGGGCCAAACTTCCCACACAGTTCTCCCATGACCAACAGAAAATACTGGAAGGGTTTGGTGGGCATTGTCCTTTGGTTTTGGAGTTGTAGTTCACCTACATCCAGAGATCACTGTGGACTAAAACAATGATGGATCTAGGCCAAACTCTACACAAATACACAGTATGCTCAAATGTAAATACTGGGGAAGTTTGAGGAAAACAGAATCTTGACATTTGGGAGTTGTAGTTGCTGGGATTTATAGTTCACCTACAATCACAGAGCATTCTGAACCCCACCAACGATAGAATTGGGCCAAACCTCCCACACAGAACCCCCATGTGGGCCACAGAAACGTGTGGCAGGGGACAGCTAGTAATAAATATATAAGATGTCAAAAATCAAAATTTGTTTTGGGGGTAGGTGGGGATTGGGATTGGCATATTGTAAAGCTGTGGATGATGGAATCCATGGATCCAAAAGCCATAGATATGAAGGGCTAACTATTCTGTAGTCTAAATAATTAACTTCCGCATGCATGATGGAGCCCCAAGCCCCAGATGACATCTCAAGAACAGAGCAGATTAATTCTGTGTGGATGAGAATTTCCTAGTCATTTCCATTTGGCAATACAGGACAGTGCATATGAAAAGTCACCATTCTGCAAATTCTTACTACTTGTCTTAATATCATTCATGCCCAACACCCAATTTTTAATGACTCATCATCATCTGTTTAAGTCTAGAGTATGTTTGGAGAAAACAGTATCATAATTAAAAAACAGCTTGTGAGTACAAGTGAGTTGGATTATTTTTAAGTGTTCAATTTTGAGGGCTGAAAGGGAGAGAAGATGCAGACATTTATGAGTAAGCACCATCATCTGAGTTTGCAAAATGATCTGCCATTTGGCATTGGCTTGATTTTGTTTCTCCCTACACATATTCCCCTTCCTTGTAGCTTGGCTTGCATCAGCTCAGTTCCTATAAAGCTGTTCTCTACTAACACCGCACTGCAGTTCTGGCCAGATGGCATTTGTCTTTGCTACAAATGTTTTTGGAGAGCTCCCATTTGCAACCAGTGCTGGGCTGTGTGTGTGTGTGTCGTCCTCCCCTTCAGTTGAGAAGAAAAATCAAAGAATTTTAAATGCAGTGCTGTCAAAACCAACGGCATTATATAATTAACTAAATTTTGAAAAACGATTTCTTTTATTCCAAATCAGATGGAAAAATTGCTAGTTAGATAAAGAACATCACAGAACAAATACCCAATAAAGTAACATTATATTAATTTGTTTAATGAACCGCACACATTTTTTAAAAAGTCATTACTTTCGCATTGTAATAGTGTAATACAGTTAAATTAGGAAAGATTGCTGTATCTAATTTTGGATGACAGTAGGACATGCATGTTTGCAGGGGTTACATTCCCAGCTGGACCCTTTTACATGAATCTGTGGATATGATTGAATACATTAAATTACCTCACTTCCAGTACTAGCATATCATAAAATTGCTTTGGAGGTCCTAGAGATTCCTGTGGATATTTTCTCTTGAAATTTGCTAGATCCTTCAACTTCCAGGGCACCTCAGAGTAGAATCACCTTGCTGAAGAACACCAAACTGCACACAGCCAATAGTCTTTATGGTTTATTAAAAGTAAAAGGTAAAAGGTTCTTAAAAGCAAAAGTAATGTTTCAAAAGATCAGGATAACATAGCACTTGAAGCATAATCAAATAGGCATCAGCAAAGCAAGACACAAGAGAACATGACAAAGTCCTGGAACCATGAACACAAAGACTGCAAGATAAATCCAGCTTAGCTTAGGCAAACTCCTTAGGTAAACGCGAAAGTTGCTTTGACAAAGATCTGGTCTCAACCCCGCTGTTTAATACCCTTTGCAAAACATGAAGGCTTTTCTTTGGCCTCTGGCCTCCCTCTTGTTAGCTATCCTTTCACTCCTTCGAACATGGAATTCCATCTGGCTGCTATCTTCAGTTTCCACACTCTCATGCCTTGCTGTGGGAAACTGCACTTCTTCACTGTCTATAGCAGGGACATCTTGAACCAAACTGTGAACTTGTGTCCCATCATCCCCATCATAAACACTCTCTGATTCCAGCTGTGTCACAACAGGAAGTATACCACAGAATGACCTGGAAGACTTAGCAATTTCCAAGAGAGGTCATTCCCCCCACCCTTCTGGGTGTGCGTGTGTGAAACTGTGCATATGGGTTCCATATGGATTCTTACTTCAATATGCATTTTGCTATAAATTATCACCAAAATTTATAGAACAAATATTAAAAGAGAAAAGAGGAGACCGAGTTTCTATATTGTCTACAGCAGTGCTTCATATGGCATCTGATGTTGGGGACTAGCAATGGCTCCCCACCACAGTGTGCCAGGGATCAACACTATATTTTTGTCCATAAGGTGCAACTGTTTCTTTCCTTCCTGGAAATTTGCCTGTAAAGAATTTCCTTTAGAACAGGACATGCAACCTTTGCCCAGTGGGAAGCCAGGGGGCCCAAGGAGAAGTTCTCAGAGGTTTTCCACCACAAATGATCTTTAGATGGCTTGTGAAGTATAACAAAGTCTTCTTTTAATGAACAATCAAACAAAAACCTTTCTTGTCTTCAATAAAGTTAAACAAATGCTTCCAGGCTTTTATGCAACTGGTGGCTTCCTAAACTTGCCCACGAAGGACAGGCAACTGTCTTCAATAACTTCTTCTTTACTTTAAAGGAAAATCCCTTTTTAACTTCTCCCAGGCTGACTGTAATCTAATCCTTACTGATGTGGGCGCTGCTACCGGGTCGAACTGCGTCTCGAAACACCGAGTGGACCTACCAGTAAAGGCTTAGATATTCTCCAGCTGGAGTTATTTGGTCTTTAGGGCTGCTTCCCTGGAAATCTTTGGAGACTCTTAAAAGACTGTTTTCCCCTGGAAAGTCTTGGATGCTCTTAAGACTGTTTCCCCCCGGAAAGTCTTAAGGGTTGAAGCTTTTGTACAGGGGAAGCTTGCACATGTCCTGTACATTAGCTTTCCTTGCTGAGACTAACTAAAAAATGGCTCCCTTCCCTTCCCAATTGCCCTGAGCAAGAGGCAGAACCAAAACTTAACGATGATGGACAGGTGACTTGCCCTATGACTGCAACCAAAGGAAGCCGCCTATCTGCAGAGTCCCTGAAACCTTGGACTGCAAGCAAATCTTTAATACAAAGCAAATAAAGTTGGAGCTCCTGGTACAGCCATACCAGAACAGCAGTCCAGACACCATTCCCACAGTTTTCCAGACTAAATTAGTCCAGAAAACTGTGGGAATACCCACCCCTCCCCCACAACCCCCAAACCCCTTGGAAAAGTAAGAAAAACTTAAATCGATCCCCTCCCGCTCTCCTGGTGCATCATTTCTACATGCCGGGAGAGGTCCAGCTACAGTCTACTGAAGGCCGGGTAAATTTTCCTTACTTTTTAAAGGGCTTTGGGGAAGGATGGTAGGGCCTCCAGATGTTCTTGTGGGCCAATCCCACGAGAGCATCTGGACACCCACCTCAGAAAGCATGCACTTTCTGGGGTGTGGGTTACATCTGCATTTTAAAAACGTGGATGGTTCTGGGATAAAGATCTGTCAGGAACCACCCTAAGTCTCAGCTATGTGGCAATTCTGGTAGAGTGCACAGGGCCTGGGAGTACTCACTCATGGGAATTAAGCTTCTGGGAAAACTCAGGTTTAATTTGTAATAAAGCATATTTCTAGGTCTCATTGAAACAGCCATATTTGATGTCTACTGAAATCTCCATGGTTGTTACATAATATCTCCACCAGGTTTTCATGTCTTGTATTGTTGTGCTTCTCTCTGAGTAGCAGCAACAGGCTCAAATCAAATAAAATGGTAAAAATAACCACACTGGATGGGGCCAAAGGTCTGTCTAGTTCAATGTTTTGGAAGCACTGCTGAGTAATATCAGACTTACTGATTTGTCGAAGGAACCTGTCACTTTTAAGCTAGCCAGTTTCATTTCTGGTGAAGTGAAAAGAACTGAAATCCTGAAGCAGTTTTTTTCAAGCACAACTTTTTCTTCTTTTCTTCAATAAATAAATGAAAAGCTTAACTTTTGGTCTTGGAACAAATCTCACTCGTTTTATTAATCTCTTTCCAACACAATTCTTCCATGCTGTGATTCCTGCAGTACCTTTAGACTTCATTCAGCATAGTGACCCTGGCTCTGACTCATCACATTGATTTCGGTGCCTATCATGAGCAGGGAACACAAGAACTGCCTCTGAGGTTTGATTCAGAAATATATCTTCTTGGCCTCAATATGTTTGCTGTCAAAGAGACCAAGAAGATAAAACAGCACCAAATGTTATCTCTTGAGTAAAAGCATCACAAAAACAAATGAAACATAAAAATTGTTGAGAGAGATTTGTTATTGCCTGAGACACAGGCTAGCACTGACAAGAGCAAGGAGTAAATAATGAGATTTGGTAATAACAAATAAGAAACACAGCAGGTAATAGTATCTTTTAACAGAAACAAGTTACTTTACTCCTCACTCTGTTCACTCAATAGGAGATCATTAGAAAATGCCCCATTGGGATATCGATTACTATTGCATTACCACTACTGCTGTGAGCTTATCATTGAAAATACAGGAAAGTGTTCCTTTGCTCCCCCAAGAGACCAATTCAGATATTGCACTCTGAATATTCTGAGAAAAATACAAGGTATCACAAAGCAATATTTCCTAGTAGTTTCTTTTCACTCAGATTGCTTGACCTCAACCTCAATCACCTATATGCCATTTGGAGATGGGATGGAATTAATAATAATAATAATTACAACACTTTATTTGTACCCGGCTACCATCTCCCCAAGGGACTCGGTGCGGTTTACATGAGGCCAAGCCCAAATACAACAATACAAGCAATAATAACAACAATACAAGCAATTAAAATAAAAAAAACATAGACAATAAAATATGCAACAATTAACAATAAGACAACACACAATTAAAAACAGTGGGAAGGCCAAATGTAAAGTTAAAATTGGAAATGATGCCGGGACATGGACAAAAAGGTGAAAGTGGCGTTTGTGGAAAACGTACAAGCAGACCTAATATGTAAAGTGCTTTGGAGGACAAAGTGCTATGGGATCATTATTCTGGGAAGGCACACTGGAACAACCACATCTTCAAACTCCTCCTAAAGACTGTCAGAGTTGGGGCCTGCCTGATGTCCTTAGGGAGTGAATTCCAGAATCGAGGGGCCACCACCGAAAAGGCCCTCTCATCCCCACCAATCGCTCCTGCGATGCAGGTGGGATCAAGAGCAGGGCCTCTCCAGATGATCGAAGCGATCGTGTGGGTTCGTATACAGAGATGCGGTCACGCAGGTAGGTGGGTCCCAAACCGTTCATCTATCACTTGATAATCATCTATCAATTTATTTTTCAAAAAAACAAACAAACTTGGGTTGCCTGGAGTTCCATATAGATTGGAGGTGTAGATTCCAACTGCACTCAGACTGCAGCTGAAATTGAGAAAGAAGATTCAAACAAGAATTATAAAACCAGTAATCTCTGTTATCCCTTCTGTATTATGTATTTATTTAAAACATTTATATTCTGCCCTTCTCACTCCGCACGGGACTCGGGGTGGAGTACAACATATATACGACAAACATTCAGTGCTGGGACATAAAACCATAAATATATACAAACATTAAAATCAGTTATACCCACATTAAAAGTTGCTTAAAAACTATCTCAGGACAGCATTTTGCCTCATTGCACTGCCCCGAAGGCTTGGTCCCACAGCCAGGTCTTCACCATCCCTCTGAAGGACAGGAGGGAGGGGGCTGGTCTAATATTTCCAGGAAGGGAGTTCCATAACAGTGGGCAATCACTGAGAAGGCCCTGTATTGGTTTGGTTCATGATAATACGCTGGGAAGTAGCAGCCAATAGTGAAAGGACCAAGGCAGTGACATCTCCAGCCCATCCTCTGTTTGGGTATCAGCCAGCACGTCAATGACTTAAATCAAGAAATAGTTTTCTAAGATCTACAGAGACACTTGCTGGAACACCTCAGCAAACGAGAGTCCAAAAGTGGCAGGCTCAAACCCAGAACCTCAACCAATGGCTAATACCAAATGAGAAACTGCCCCTGGGCACACAGAAGACTGGGCGACTTGGAAGGCGCTGAACAGACTGCGCTCTGGCACCACGAGATGCAGAGCCAACCTTAAGAAATGGGGCTACAAAGTGGAATCCATGTCATGCGAGTGTGGAGAAGAGCAAACCACTGACCACCTGCTGCAATGCAACCTGAGCCCTGCTACATGCACAATGGAGGACCTTCTTGCGGCAACATCAGAGGCATTCCAAGTGGCCAGATACTGGTCAAAGGACATTTAATCAACTACTAAGCTTGCAAACTGTGTTTTTTTTATCTGTTTGTTTTGTTCTGTTAGAAATGTAATACAATGGTCTGGTTGCCCCGACACGATAAATAAATGATAATACAGTATTGGACGCTAAGCAAAGCGACTTCATTTGTTTTACATACTCTTGTATGCACTGTAGCATTGCAGTTGACAATACTATGTGTACACAAAGTAAATACAATTGGAATCCACTCATTGGGATGAATTTACTATTCCCAATGTGCATAGGCCTACAGCATTGAACAACAGCAAACTACCCTTTTCTTCCTGGATATTCAGGTTGTTGGATGGATAAGGGGAGGGGAGGAAATATGAGGAGGGAAATCGCATGGAGAGTCAGACACAGACAATGGTTCATCAAATCCAAAATGGACTCCCTTCATGTATTTTCATAGGCTCATCATAGCAGACCATACCAGTGCCAGAGGCTCAAAATGCTTTGAGCTGGTATAAGGCAACAATCATTCATTCAGTCTCATAATTTATATTGTACTAGCCGTCCCCTGCCATGCATTGCTGTGGCCCAGTCTGTATATATGTGTTTTGTGTGTGTGTATATATGTGTTTAAATATTTGTGTATCTGTGCATATATATGTGTGTTTGCATATGTGTGTGTGTATGTGTGTGTATATGTGTGTGCATATGTGTGTGTGTATGTATATATATATATATATATATATATATATATATATGTTTGTGTATATATTTGTGTTGATATGTGTATATGTATATTGTGTATATGTGTGTGCTTGTCTATATGCATATTTGTGTTTATGTATGTGTGTATGTAGATGTATGTGTGTGTATATTTATGTGTGCCTGGGTATATATATGCACATGTGTATGTATGTGTGCATGTGTATATGTACATGAGTGCGTATATATATATATATATATATATATATATATATTCTATTTCTATTTCTATTTCTATTTCTATTTCTATTTCCGAACCCACACGATCTCCTTGATCTTCCTGAAAAGCTCTTCTCTCACTTCTGCCTGCATCACAAGTGTGACTTGCGGGGACGAGAGAGAGGGTCTTCTCTGTGGTGGCCCCTTGGCTCTGGAACTCACTCCACAGAGATATTAGGCAAGCCCCTACGCTGGCAATCTTCAGGAGGAATCTGAAAACCTGGGTATTCCAATGTGCCTTTAGTGATTGAACGTAAGATACTCCCAGACCATTTTTTCCCACAAAATGACCTCAATAGCACTTTATGTTATGGTTCATGCAATTAAATCCCTCCTCATCCCGGATCCACCTCCCGATGTTTGACATTGTCCTATCTTGCAATGTTTTAAATTTTTATCCTGAATTTGGTCCCTGCCTAGCGAAATCATTTTTGTTTTAATGTCTGATTTCATATTGTTGTGTTGCTTATTACGTTGTTTTGCATTTTATTTATTTTATTTTTTGGTTTTATTATGTTCTTGTGTTATATTGTTGTGTATTTTATTGATGGGTGTGGCTTCACGTGAGCCGCACCGAGTCCCCCTGGGGGAGATGGAGCAGTGTATAAATAAAGTTTATATATATATATATATATATATATATAGTATTTTTGGGATTTTTAAGTCCATTCTTCTGGGTTTTTTTGTTTTTGTTTTGTAATTTTAGGGGTGATGAACACTCATTAGTTTGTTAGGAGTGTACTGTCCAAATTTCGTGTCAATTCCTCCAGTGGTTTCTGAGTTATGTTAATCCCACAAACGAACATTACATTTTTATTTATATAGATTTATTTATTTTATATGTGAATGGCCTACGGTCTAAATATTAATAAACCACCACTACAATGCTACTTGTTTCTTCATCTTCTGTTACCCCAACCACTTGCTTTAAAGAAATATCTCCTTTATTTTCTCTTCCAAAAGTGTGTGCCCTTTGCTGCTCTTTGGAACAACCAGCCTGGCAGGACAACCCTTTCCTGCCCATGAATTCTCTCTGACTCTCTTTTCCTCTAATCTCCAATTCTAGTGCAAATTATGTTTTCAACATCCCTCCAAGATCACTCATCCACCTTTCCTCCGCCACCTTCCACACAGCTTTATAAAATCCACAGTGAACTGGATTATATGGCAGTGTGGACTCAGATAATCCAGATCAAAGCTTGTCTGCCTTGATATTCTGAGTTATATGGTTGTGTGGAAGGATCCTCATAGTTGCTGCAGAATAGCCCACAAAAAGGAGCCTTCCTCTTCTCTCTCTGATTGCTCAGACTTTATCAAAATATACCTATTAATGAATAACAAGTAAACGCCCAATTACATTAGTATCCTGGAAAGTAATAAATCACAGCGCTAGACATTACTCTTACTGCCAAAAGTACTTGTTTCAAAGTACATTAGAATTGACATGTTATTCTTTAGCACTACTATGGCTCTAATAACAAGTTTCTTTTGAGCCTCACCTAGGTTTACAATACAGAAGGCCTACTATAAACAGAAAAAGGGGTGAGGGAAACAATTTCAGACTCCAGGTTTTTTTGTAGTCAGTATGGACCTCATCACATTGAGGTCCAAATCTGTGGGGGAGTGAAGAGAATTCACCATGCAATTTGTGGGGCAGAGGGGGAAACTGTGCATCACTCACTGAACCCCTTATCCTACTCCACGGGGGGGGGGGGAGCATAATCACCCGCCTTCCCCACGTTCTCCCCTATGGAACATGGAAAACCTCCTACGTTCCCAGGGAAGTGTCCTACCCTGCTGCCAGGATGCTTCCTCTATGAAGCGACCCCATAATACAGTTCCTCATGTTGTGGTGACCCCCAATCATAAAATTATTTTTGGTGCTACTTCATAATTGTAAGTTTGCTACTGTTATGAATCGTAATGTAAATACCTGATATGCAGGATGTATTTTCATTCACTGGACCAAATTTGGCACAAATATCCAATACACCCAAATTTGTATATTGGTGGGATTGGGGGTGGGGGTTGATTTTGTCATTTCAGAGTTGTAGTTGCTGGGATTTATAGTTCACCTACAATAAAAGGCATTCTGAACTCCACCAATGATGGAATTGAACCATGGGAGCACACAGAACTCCCATGACCAACAGAACATACTGGAAGTGTTTGGTGGGCATTGACCTTGAGTTTTAGA
The DNA here is from genome assembly GCF_037176765.1 of Anolis sagrei. Classification (NCBI taxonomy): domain Eukaryota; kingdom Metazoa; phylum Chordata; class Lepidosauria; order Squamata; family Anolidae; genus Anolis; species Anolis sagrei. Next base: position 78,671,222 of record NC_090025.1, on the reverse strand, counting down.
GTTGCAGTTCACCAACATCCAGAGAGCAATGTGGACTCAAACACTTATAGATCTGGACCAAACTTGGCACAAATACTCAATATACCCAAATGTGAACACTGATGGAGTTTGAGGAAAATAGACCTTGGCATTTTGGGATTTATAGTTCACATACAATCAAAGAAGAGCAGGCAGGACTCTTTCTTTTAATATTGATATGTTGATGGGTAATTCCATGCTTATGTTGCTGTTACTGTTATTTTTTGTTCATGTTGTGACTCTGTATGTTTTGATGTTGTTGCTTGGAAACCGCCCTGAGTCCCCCCAGAGAGATAGAGAGGTATATAAATAAAGTTGTTGTTGTTGTTGTTGTTGTTGTTGTTCTTCTTCTTCTTCTTCTTCTTCTTCTTCTTCTTCTTCTTATTATTATTATTATTATTATTATTATTAGAAACACAACAAGATAAGTCCACAGCAGACACTCTGCTGGCTGTTGAATTGGATCACACGTCGAACACTACCCAAGTGTTTAGGACTGTGTGATGTATCGGAGACTAATGCGTGCAGATCCCAGTAAGATGGCCTTCTGCAGCTGGCAGATGATAATTTTGTCAGCGCCGATTGTGTTTAAGTGCAGGCCAAGATCTTTAGGCACTGCACCCAGTGTGCCGATCGCCATTGGGACCACATCGACTGGCTTGTGCCAGAGTCTTTGCAGTTTGATATTTAAATCCTCATATGGTGTAAGCTTTTCCAGTTGTTTTTCTGCAATCCTGCTGTCACCTGGGACTGCGAGATCGATGATCCAAACTTTGTTCCAAAACTCTGTCTGTCTGAATCCGGAAGTTCCAGAGGAGTTTGGCGTGTTCATTTTCTGTAACTTTTTCCGGCTTGTGATCCCACCAATTCTTTGTTGCAGGCAGATGGTATTGGTGGCACAAGTTCCAATGAATCATCTGAGCAATGGTATTGTGCCTCTGCTTGTAGTTTTTGCAATCTTTTTGCAGCAGCTGAGAATGTGATCTATTGTTTCATCTGCTTATCATCATCATCATCATCATCATCATCATTATTAAATAACATTCTGAACCTCACCAATGATAGAATTGGGCCAAACTTCACACACAGAACTCCCATGCCTTGAAGGGACTCACTGGTGCGAGCCACCCACTAACCCCACACACGCTCCCTTGCCTGCACATGTGCATCAAATTGTCATGTGCCGAGCATGCCTACTCTCCCCTCCCTGTTTGGAGTATCAGAAACAGCCTTCCCCTTGGTTGAGAGGCCAGCTGAGAGGCTGGCCAATCACAGCAGGAGGAGGGCTTTTGGTGGGAGGATTCGCCCTCTATTTCCAAAAAAAAAAGGAAGAGAAAGGACAGGTGATCTTCAGCCTTTTCTGCCAAAGGGGTTCCTAAGACCATCAGAAATATATATTTTCTGATGGTCTTTGGCAACCCCTCTGAAGACCCCTCTTGACCCTCAGGTTGAGAAACACTGCTTTATAGCATGTGATGAGGTGGTATATCGTGCAACTTTAAAGTGTCCTAGATGGATGTGAATATGGAGGGAAAAAGGAAGCATAGTTTGTTTGATCTTCTCTCATCATGCATGCGTCTGTTCAGTATTAATCTCCCCCATTTGGGTAAATGCAATCTAGGGTGAGAGTTAATGGTGTGGTGAACATGGGACCCAGGTCAGTTGTACATCTTTCCAACTCAGCATATTTAAATTGACATGTATAAAAGATTATAACTCACTTTCCAGCAAGATATGTCCTTAACACAAGAAAGAGAGCATTCTAGAGCTTCTTTTGGCACAGATTCACGATCCAAACTGCTTCAGTGATTACAGGCCTTCAATTTCTATTTAGTGTAGAAACCTGATAGGATTTCAGGACAATATCCACCTTCTTAGAGATACAAAAATATTCTTTCCCCTCCAGGTACGTGGCAACCAAAATAACAAAAGGAAGAAAGGAACGACCTTGATAACTATCCAAAATGCTCATGCTGCTATGGCAACAAAAAGATCCTTCTTCACACTTCAGTACATTCTAATGTATCTGAACTTCATTATGAAACTCTAGTAAAACTTATCATCTTGTCATAATGAAGTGTCATATAACCTTTCTTAGCCGCGGGAACAAAATATAGCCCATTGCTCGTGTCTATGGTAACCATGCTTTCTATGCACAAGTTTAATTAGGGAAATTTAGGCTGACTCTTAATAGGAAAGAGTGGCCAGAGGTGGATAAGTCTCTGAATATTCATATAATTCTGGTTCTTACTCTTAAGTGGTGGAAACTACTCTATGGACCCACCCCACACTTTTCTTTTTAAAGAAACTAAGGGGGAGGAGGGTGGATGGGTAGATATAGTACTAAATAGTGTATGGCTCTTGAATCAATTGATTTGCCTACATGTTCATAGAGCTTTGAACATTTGGTATTGCTTGGCTGCACATGTCCTAGTTTTCATCTGTTGATGTTTGATGGTAGTACACTATTCTAATTAGAAGTTGGAAAAGTTACTTTTTGTTCTCCAATGACTAAGAATTAGTGTCCAAAAAGTCCTAACTACACCTCACCCCAACCCCACCCCTTCCCAGATCAGGCATAAACCACAGTTACAAGCATGGCCATTTTATAGATATTTTACAGAGATTTGAAAGAATGGGCATTATGATCTGCAATCTTATTGGTTTACAGTATATTCCTTGTTGAAATAACAGGTATTGCTCTGATTGGTACCAAATACGATCCACATTTAGGACCTCATCATATTTTTTGTAACACTTTGACAACATTTGGGTGGGGGGTGATGTACCACCACCTGTACATCATCTTAAGCCAATTTTCTTTAAGGTCTGATGCGTAAGGGAATTTTTTTAATGTATCTGTTTTCTTTATATACATGGATTATTCTAAGACCAGAACATTTAGTAGCAAGCATGAGGTTTATGTGCTTTTGTTACCTTCAGATGCTAGTGTTCCCACTTCCGAGAAGATTTTGCTTCTGTAGCTTATTTCTACAGAGCCAAAGAGCTCACTGAAAACCATGTGTGCTATTTTCTATAATGAGGTGCAAGTCTGGGAAGACAAATTACATGCAGCAGAGCAAGCAAAACATTTTAACCTTTATTTTTGGACAACAGATTGCACGAGCTCCACTGGGGCATATTGCTCAGCAGGGGTTTCTTAAGATTTTGAGCATCTTGTGCTAAACTGGGACATGCTTCACTCCATGCATTCATTCAGATGTGAAGCATATGGCTGGGACAATATGGTAGATGTGAAGTTGGACTTCTACCAGAGATATCAGTAAAGACTGTTCACAAGGTTTCTTCATATTCAGAAGGAACACATTTGAATGTGCAAAGATCTGATAATCTTTTCCATCCTGATGCATCCTGATGCACTCCAGAATTCTGAGGTCATGGTAGCAATGAATTAGGGTTGCTGATTTTTCAGGGGGCATGGGTGTTCTATGAACCCCATCCCAGGGTGGCCCAACAGATCCGATCTTTAGGCTCCTGTCATTCATCTTGCTTTTTTACCCTCTAGATCTCTCCATGGATCTCTCCGGGACTGTGGCGCAGCTGGCTGGGAGTCAGCTGCATTAAGATCACTACTGACCAAAAGGTCATGAGTTCGAAGACAGCCAGGGTTGGACTGAGCTTCCAACCAATTTGTGTAGCTTGCTGTCGACCTTTGCAGCCCAAAAGATAGTTGCATCTGTCAAGTAGGAAATTTAGGTACCACTTATGTGGGGAGGCTAATTTATCTAATTTATGAGGTCATAAAAATCTCTAGCAAGCATGCAAAGAATGAGGAAGTACTACATCAGTGTCACAAATGGATGGTGAAGCGCCAGCTCCCCTAGTGGCCAGAATACCCTCATGAAAACTTGGAATGTTAAATAGCCTCTGTGTGTCTGTTTATATATGTTGTGTGTCTATGGCATTGAATGTTTGCCATATATATGTAAACTGCAATCCACCCTGAGTCCCCTGCAGGGTGAGAAGGGTGGAATATAAATACTGTAATAAATAAATAAATAAATAAATACTTATGCCTTAAGGTTATCCTTATTACGGGCACATGGCTGAACACTGTGGAAAGCATAATCAGTCTCTTTGTTGTGTGCCTTCAGATTGTTTCCAACTTAAGGAGACTCTAAGGTAAACCTATTACAGAGTTTTCTTTGTGGTTCTCAGAAGGCATTGGTCTTTGCCTTTCTCTTGAGGCTCCTCCCAAGAAGTAAGCGTCTCCTGATTTCCTGGCTGCAGTCTGCATCTGCAGTCATCTTTGCACCTAGAAATACAAAGTGTGTTACTGTCTCCACGTTTTCTCGCTCTATTTCCCAGTTGTCAATCATCCTTGTTGCCATAATCTTGGGTTTTTTTATGTTTAGCTGCAACCCAGCTTTTGCGCTTTCTTCTTTCACCTTGATTAGAAGGCTCCTGAGCTCCTCCTCGCTTTCGACCATCAAAGTGGTGTCATCTGCATATCTAAGGTTGTTAATGTTTCTTCCAGCAATTTTCACCCCAGCCTTGCATTCCTCAAGCCCCACACATCGCATGATGTGTTCTGCATACAAGTTAAAAAGGTTGGGTGAGAGTATGCAGCCTTGCCGTACGCCTTTCGCAATCTTGAACCAGTCTGTTGTTCCGTGTTCTGCATACAAGTTGAATAGCTTGGGTGAGAGTATACAACCCTGTCGTACGCCGTTTCCAATCTTGAACCAGTCTGTTCCATGATAAGTTCTTACTATTGCTACTTGGTCCTTATACAGATTCCTAGTAGCAACAGTAAGAACTGATACTACTACTACTACTACTACTACTACTACTAATAATAATAATAATAATAATAAAATAATGGTGTAGCACAGGCTATTTTGGTCTCAGATGTCAGCTTCATATGCACCTTAGTTACTTCTGCAAACCTAATGTTCATTTCCTGAAACAGGGCATTATAGGTAATTTCCAAGAGCTGCCTTTTATATTTCACTTTACGAAATTGCTTGTTGTAGGACGTGAGCAGACTTTTGTGCATAGAAAATTTTCTAATATTAGATCTTAGCTAAAGTAATCTAATAAGGGTTCCATTATACAAATGCAAGATTATGCTTTCAATGCTAACAATTCACATTGTCACAATATTGTAACTTCAAGATTTAATACATTGTACATTTATGTTTCAGAGCCATAAATATGAGTCACGAACATAAAAATGACATCTCTAGTTTTAATCAAGTGCAGTAATTTTTGAAGAAGGGGAGGTTATGCTGTTTCTATATTGTATAGAAATAAAATTGCGTAGCTGGTTCTAACATTATCACTACTTGTCACACCCTGAATAATAATAATAATAATAATAATAATAATAATAATAATAATTATCTATATATATAAAATGCTCTGTGCATAATGAGTACCTTAAAAACAAAAGAACCAATGAACGAAGTCACACCAAATTTGGCAACAAAATGTCTCACTACACAAGGAGTGACCATCACTCCAAAAATTATGATTTTGTCATTTGGGAGTTGTAGTTGCTGGGATTTATAGTTCACCTACAATCAAAGAGCATTCTGAACTCCACCAACGATGGAATTGAACCAAACTTGGCACACAGGCCTCCCATGACCAACAGAAAATACTAGCAGCATTTGGTGGGCATTGACCTTGAGTTTGGGAGTTGTAGTTCACCTACATCCAGAGACTCAAACAATAATGGATCTGGACCAAATGTGGCACGAATATTCCATATGCCCAAATATGAACACAGATGGGGTTTGGGGGAAATAAACCTTGGAATTTGGGAGTTGTAGTTACTGGGATTTATAGTTGACCTACAATCAAAGACCATTCTGAATGAATCCCACGAATGACAGAACTGGGGCAAACTTCCCACACAGAACCCCCATGACCAACAGAAAATACTTAAGGCCATCCAGTCCAACTCCCTTCACCAGGGCAAGAAAATATAATCAAAGCCCTCCTGACAGAGAGCCATCCAGCCATAGATATAGATAGATATATATTATTTATTTATTTTATTTATTTGCTGCATTTGTTGACCGCCGTTCTCAGCCCTAGGGCGACTCACGGCGGTGTACAACATATAAAAAGCAATTTACAAAAAGCAATAACAAAACCACAGATCCACAATACAACAGTTATAAAGTTACACTAAATAATCCGCTCCGTCTCATAGTCGAATCATAACCAATCTCATAATCCACATTCCGTTCCAGTCATCTTTACCAAATTTTTGTAGCACTTAATTAAATGCCTTCTCAAACAGCCATGTCTTTAGGCTTTTACAGAAAGACATAAGGGAGGGCGCCTGCCTGATGTCTACAGGGAGAGTGTTCCATAGCCAGGGGGCCACCACCGAGAAGGCCCTCTCTCTCGTCCCAGCCAGGCGTGCCTGAGAGGTAGGCGGGATCAAGAGAAGGGCCTCCCCGGACGATCTCAAGGCCCTCGTGGGCTCATAGGCCAAGATGCGGTCCGAGAGGTATTTTGGGCCGGAACCGTTTAGGGCTTTGTAGGCCAACACCAGCACCTTAAATTCACACACACACACAGATAAAGTATTATAGATTTGAAAGGGACTCCTAAAGATGGACAATTATATGTTTCATGTTCCAGAGCAGGCAAACCAGACAATCCCTACGTCAACACTGGCAAAGAAACATCAAGAAATACTGTTTACCCTCAAGCATAAAGACATTACATATATTAGAAACATGTACTTTCTAATTAATTTATTTTCCATATCACCAGAATGGGCCACAGCAATGCGTGGCAGGGGACTGCTAGTTATTATTAAAAAGTAGATAGAATTCTTCCATCCCATCCAGAGGCAGGGTGGGCAGGCAAAAAGAATAGGTCTTCCCTTGCTGGAGGAAGGTGGACATGAGACAGAGTGAAAAATGATACAGGCAAAGGAAAGACAATGGGCACAGAGATCTTTCCAGTGCCTGAAATTTTACAGGCCTTCAATTGGCTTATCACTCATTGTGGATAGGTCTATTTGAAAAGGCCATGGGCAAATGGGAATTGGTTCTTTAGAAAAATGCCAAGGAGTAAATTTAGCTTTTGCATCATCTAACCTATAATCCCAGAATCATTAAGCACATCTAATCAGAATGTTTGGTTTCAAAGAGAAAGTGGTGAAAAGGGGATCCAAGGATGCCAAACATTTGTCACCTTGGGGATAAATAATGAATATGCTGTAGATACATCCTAGTTCTGTCCTCCTTGGTACACTTGATACACAGCACTGGGACTATGGCGCAGCTGGCTGGGAGTCAGCTGCATTAAATCACTACTGGCCAAAAGGTTCTGAGTTCGAAGCCAGTCAGGGTCGGAATGAGCTTCCGACCATTGTGTGTAGGTTGCTGTCGACCTTTGCAGCCCGAAAAACAGTTGCATCTGTCAAGTAGGGAATTTAGGTACCGCTTATGTGTGGAGGCTAATTTAACTAATTTACAATGCCATAAAATCTCCAGCAAGCAAGCAAAGACTGAGGAAGTACTCCATCAGTGTCTCAAATGGATGGTGAAACGACAGCTCCCCTGGTGGCTAGAATACCTTCATGAAAGCTGGAATGTTAAATAGCCTCTGTGTGTCTGTCTATATATATTGTGTGTCTATGGCATCGAATGTTTGCCATGTATACGTACATTGTAATCTGCACTGAATCCCCTGCGGGGTGAGAAGGGTGGAATATAAATACTGTAAATAAATAAATAAATAAATAAATAAATAAATATCTTATATATGGCAGCACATATTAGCTTCCGCTAAGGTGAGATTGACAGGAATTCTGGAAAAGGGTTTCAATGATGGCCTATGAATAGTAGACAGTTTAAGGAAGTTGAAGAACAGAACTGTAGGACCTCATAGAGCTTCCAGGGAGCACAGACCATGCTCTGAACTGACTTGTAGGTTGACTGAGTGTTGTGAGGGGGTGTCAGAAGGGTCTCAGAAGACCACCAGAAATCACAGTATTTTCTGTTGGTCATGGGGGTTCTGTATGGAAAGTTTGGCCCATTTCTCTCATTGGTGGAGTTCAGAATGCTCTTTGATTGCAGGTGAACTATAAATCCCAGCAAATACAACTCTCAAATGTCAAAGTCTATTTTCCTCAGACTCCACCAGTGTTTACACTTGAGTATCCGTGCCAAGTTTGATCCAGAGCCATCATTGTTTGAATCCACAGTGCTCTTTCGATGTAGTTGAACTACAACTCCAAAACTCAAGGTCAAGCCCACCAAACCCTTCCAGTATTTTCTGTTGATCATGAGAGTTCTGTGTGTCAAGTTTGGTTCTATTCCATCATTGGTGGAGTTCAGAATGCTCTTTGATTGTAGGCTAACTATAAATCCCAGCAACTACATCTCCCAAATGACAAATGGTCACTCGTTGGACTGATAGGCGTATTATGTCCAAATTTGGTGTCAATTTGCCCCATGGTTTACATTTTTATTTATATAGATAAATGAAAGGATTTAATAAGATCTGATGTCTCCCTATTTTATTATTGCAATTTATATATGTGTTCATATGTTTTATAAGGAGTTTGTTTACTCTTCAGTCAGCTAGGAAAATTGAATTACTGTGTTGTGAAATGATGCATGTCTAAAAAGTGTGTCACCATCATGAAATATTTGGAAAGTTCTACCCTAGTGGATGTGAGTGGGTGTTTTTGGAGGAGACAAGATTTCTTCGAACAAGGCTTGCCTTTGCCTTTGCCTTCCCCTAAGACTGCGTTCGTATAATTGGCCCATGGTCACTCAAGGGGTTTTCATGGGTAAATAAGAATTCAAACCGGTCCTGTTCAACATCTTTATTAATGACTTAGATGAAGGGTTAGAAGGCATGATCATCAAGTTTGCAGACGACACCAAATTGGGAGGGATAGCCAATACCCCAGAAGACAGGAGCAGAATTCAAAACGATCTTAACAGGTTAGAGAGATGGTCCAAAACTAACAAAATGAAGTTCAACAGTAACAAATGCAAGATACTCCACTTAGGCAGAAAAAAAATGAAATGCGTAGATACAGAATGGAGGATGTGTGGCTCGAGAGCAGTACTTGTGAAAAAGATCTTGGAGTCCTCGTAGACAACAAGTTAAACATGAGCGAACAATGTGATGTGGCGGCAAAAAAAAAAAAAAAAAAAAAGCCAATGGGATTTTGGCCTGCATCAATATGAGTATAGTGTCTAGATCCAGAGAAGTCATGCTACCCCTCTATTCTGTCTTGGTTAGACCACATCTGGAATACTGTGTCCAATTCTGGGTACCACAATTGAAGAGAGATATTGACAAGCTGGAATGTGTCCAGAGGAGAGTGACTAAAATTATCAAGGGTCTGGAGAGCAAGCCCTATGAGGAGTGGCTTAAAGAGCTAGCCATGTTTAGCATCAAGAAGCAAAGGCTGAGAGGAGACACGATAGCCATATATATATGTGAGAGAAGATTTTCTTGGGTTAAAAAGTAGTATTATACGCCAGAATATATGGTACTCAAATTGAAATGCCATGTGAAAGAATTGGTAGCTTTACAAGGTAGATAGGAGCCTGTTGGCACTTTTTTGTCATCTATTCTTTACTGAAAATCTGCAACATCATCCTCCAGCCATCTGCAGTTGTGATGCTGCAGTGCACCAAAGACCAAGGCAGTAATTCCCAGTGTTTACTAACTGCTACATCCAGGAGTCAGAGACTATAGTTTCTTACCAGATACCTTGGTTTGAAAACCTCGACCTCTTTTCAGACAATATACACCAAAAGCGTGTGCATTACATTCTTTTACATATGTTATAAAGTGGAAGCAAAGACAGTGTAATGTCTGCATAAAACACTCTGTATTGCTCTTCTAACTGGCTAATTTCACTCCACCTCTCCAAAATGGCAGTTCCCAGAATTGGTTTAAGGGGGAAAAAAGAATGATTAATTTCTCAAGCCTGTCTGTTCAATAAACAAGATTAGTTCTTTTGCTTGGTTGCATATTTTATTCACAGTCTCAAAATGCACATTAGGAGCCCCTGCCAAAAGCAAAGGGCTTTGAGTTAAAGAAATAAAGGAGTGCAAATGTTCTGTTGATCGTGTAACGATCTGTGTGCTACGCTGAGGAGTGTGACCTCAGCTCCTCTCTTGGAATGGAGAGTATTGCGGAAAAGGTAATAGATCATATCTTTGGAAAGGCAATGAGTTTAAATAAAAGCTGCATTGATTTGTTTTTCCTTTCCAGGCCATTTAATGGATCCGTAGTAATGAGATTTAGTGCAAATTGATTAACTTTGTAGCTTTAATTGTGTCTTCGGCTTTAGAAAAAGTGATACGGTAAAGGGGAATTAAGAAAAAAAATCCCCAACTAATGCATTATTTCGCTTGAGGGTTGACTCAAACTCAAATAAACATTGCATAGCATTTTTCTATTGTGGGTACCATTTTTTCATTACCCTAGCATTTCAGCTATTGGGATGATGACTCAAGATGTCAATCTTTCCACTATTATTAGTAATCATGGAGTATCACAAGTGAGCAAAGGGACAATGTGGGTTAATCTTCTTTCTGTTTACCATAAATCGCTCTCCAGAAGATGTGACCATAGATTCCATTTTGTTGCATCTTTCTTTTCTCTAATCTGTCCGAACGAATCTCCCCTTATGAACCTGCGAGGACTTTAAGATCATCTGGAGAGGCCCTGCTCTCGGTCCCGCCATCATCACAAGCATGGCTGGTGGGGACGAGAGACAGGGCCTTTTCAGTGGTGGCCCCTCGGCTATGGAACGCCCTTCCTAAGGAGATCAGATCAGCTTCTTCGCTCCTAGCATTTCGGAAGAATCTTAAGACATGGCTATTTGGGCAGGCATTCATGAATACGGACATAAGAATGGAACAACTACATGACGGGACTGGACATTGTTTTAATGAGTATCTATTGAATTATGTTTTATTATAGTGTTATTGTGCCGTCACACCCAGATCCTATAAAATTAAAACTAAGATGTGCTTCTCTCTTTGTCTGGGTGGACCGAAGGGGTCTTTCTTTAGAAGCTCAAAAATTCTCAGCAACTGAGGCCACTTTAGGTTTGGAACATCAAAACAGAAAATTTATTTCTCAAAGTCCTTGCAGACTTGGCATAGCTTGTAAAAGTTATAAACAAAACAGTCAATTGGTGAAACCATAGAGATGATCTTTCTTTCTTTTTCCTTCAGTTACTGAGGTAACCCTTCCCCAAATGGTAGAAAATATCCTGGGATCCTTTCACCCTAACCCTGAGCTGCTATGGTTAGAAAAAACAGATTTTTCTCTATCTATAGCTCAAGTTTAGCTTTGGAGATGAAGCAATGCTCAATAATATTCAATAACTCAATATCTATAACTCAATTGCTCACTTGCTATCTATCTATCTCAATTAGACCCAATATTACTCAATCATATCTCAATTGCTATTCTATCTATCTCAATTAACTTCTTTAGCTATATAACTCAATCTGCCTCTCTATCTATAGTATCTCAATTGTACTTACAATGATTTTTTCAGAGCTACCTGCCTGACCAACAGCACATCTGAAGATTTCTTTCTCCTACACTGAAGGAGGCAGGGGAGATTCCAAAATGGAGACCTCAAATCTTAGGAAAAAGGGCAGTCTCTAAACCCAAAGAGATACTTTCCTAAACCAATAGCTGCAAAAGGGCCTGCAGGCTGGCTTTGCAGACTCTGATACTGTTTAATTTCCAGGGTGCTGCTGGGTCTGTACCCACCCTGGGGAAATGCAAAGGAACACTATCCCATGCAATTAAAAGGTAGTGAAAACTATGCTCCTGGATTGTTGACGTTTTATATTGTATATTGTAAATTGTGTTTTTGGTGGCATTGAATTTTGCCTTGTAAACTGCCTTGAGTTGCTGGAAGGCTGAGAGGGGCAGTATACAAATATACTAAATAAATAAATGAATAAATATATGGCAGTGTGGAGCCCTCTGTGGCATGGTGGGTTAAAGCGCCAAGCTGCTCAACTTGCTGACCGAAAGGTCGCAGGTTCTAATCCAGGGAGTGGCATGAGCTCCCATTGTAAGCCCCAGCTTCTGCTAACCTAGCAGTTTGAAAAAATGCAAATATGAGTAGATCAATAGGTACCCCTCTGGCGAGAAGGTAAAGGCACTCCATGCAGTCATGCTGGCCACATGACCTTGGAGGTGTCTACGAACAATGCCGGCTCTTCGTCTTAGAAATGGAGATGAGCACCAACCCCCAGAGTCGAGACATGACTGGACTTGATGTCAGGGGAAAACCTTTACCTTTTATGGCAGTGTGGACTCTGATAACCCAGCTCGAAGCATATTGTGGGATTTTCTGCCTTGATATTCTGGGTATATGGCTGCGTGGATGCGCTCCCAGAATATCAAGTCAGAAAATCCCACAATATCTGCTTTGAACTGGGTTAACTGAGTCCACACTGCCATATATTCCAGTTCAGAACAGATAATGTGGGATTTTATTCAGCTGTGTGGAAGGGGCCTAAGTCCAAAGAAAGGATTTGGAATGGGTATGGGAAAGAACGGAAAAACAATAGAGAATGAAGCATGAACAGAGAAAGAACAAAGGAAACAGGAACCAAAGTAAGAAAGAATTCCTAAGAAATATCTTTCAACCTTACCACATTTAAGAGTAAGGGGAAGTTATGTTTTGGGGAGAGGAAATGGGTAAATAGTATGGTTGGGGAAGGTCTAGTCAAGATACTGGGGAAGTAAAAGAAGGAGAATAACATTTGCAGTGACCCAAAGACCAGAAAAATGGGGGGAAAAATGGGGATAAGAGAACTAGAAAGGTTTTTCCCTCTCTTTAAGCCAGTACCATGCTGTTTGTCACTTGTCCAGTCTATATTTTTTTTCAAACTAGGGAACTGCTTGGAGAAGAGTGTTCTTTACTGTCAAATCGGTTTTGACCCATGACAACCCTATTAAAGAGAAAGCTCCATGACATCTGCCATCAACATCCTTGCGCAGATCTTGCAGGCTTACGGCTGTGGTTTGAGTCACCTGTGTTGTGGTCTTCCGCTTTTCCTACTGCCTTCAGCTATATTGAGAATTATCGTCTTTCACAGTGAGTCATCTTGTATCATGTTATATGCAAAGCATGCTCGCCTTAGTTTAGTCATTTTGTCTTCTGGTGAAGTTGAGGCTTGATTTGTTCTCAGGCTATTTATAGATATTACTAAGTGTTGTTTATCCTGGTGTAGACTTTCCAGGCAATCTACCTAGTTCAATCCTCCTCTCTCAAACACTATGAACAGTATATTTGAGTTTCAGGAATTGGGTTCAAAATCGCAGGGATTGGGATGTTTATGACCTGGCAACTGCATATAAATCAAAGTTTTCTGTCACTCAATATTCTGTAAAATATGTGTAGATCATAATAAATTGTGGCAAGTTCTTGTGGGTATGAGGATACCAAATCACCTTGTTTCTCTCCTTTCTCTCTCTGTATAAGGACCAAGTAGCAACAGTAAGAACAGACCATGGAACAACAGACTGGTTCAAGATTGGGAAAGGCGTACGGCAGGGTTGTATACTCTCACCCAACATATTCAACTTGTATGCAGAACACTTCATGCGATGTGCGGGGCTTGATGAATGCAAGGCTGGGGTGAAAAATGCTGAAAGAAACATTAACGATCTTAGATATGCAGATGATATCACTTTGATGACTAAAAATGAGGTGCTCAGGAGCCTTCTCATCAAGGTAAAAAAAAAGAAAGTGCAAAAGCTGGGTTGCAGTTAAGCATAAAAAAAAACACCAAGATTCTGGCAACCGGACTGATTAACAACTGGGAAATAGAGGGAGAAAACATGGAGGCTGTGACAGACTTTGTATTTCTAGGTGCAAAGATGACTGCAGACACAGACTGCAGCCAGGAAATCAGAAGATGTTTACCAATCTCGATAAAATAGTGAAGAGTAGAGACATAACACTGGCAACGAAAATCCGCATAGTTAAAGCAATGGTGTTCCCCATAGTAACCTACGGATGTGAGAGCTGGACCATAAGGAAGGCTGAGTGAAGGATGATAATTGTTTTTAAAGTGTGGTGTTGGAGGAAAGTTCTGAGAGTGCCTTGGACTGCGAGAAGATCCAACCAGTCCATACTTCAGGAAATAAAGCCCGACTGCTCATTGGAGGGAAGGATAGTGGAGGCCAAGATGAAGTACTTTGGCTACATAATGAGGAGTCAGGAAAGCTTAGAGAAGACAATGATGCTGGGGGAAATGGAAGGAAAAAGGAAGAGGGGCTGACCAAGGGCAAGATGGATGGATGGTATCCTTGAAGTGACTGGCTTGACACTGAAGGAGATGGAGGTGGCCACATCTGGCAGGTTGCTCTGGTGTGGGCTGGTCCATGAGGTCACGAAGAGTAGGAAGTGACTGAATAAATAAACAACAACAATTCTGTAAAATATTATTTCACATTTAATATGTCAAATACTGTATATACTCAAGTATAAGCCTAGTTTTTCAACCTTTGTTTTATGCTGAAAAAGTCCCCCTTGACTTATACTCGAGTCTAGGTTATTTATTATTTTACTCTATCATTATTATTATTATTATTATTATTGCATTTATTATTTTACTCTATTATTATTATAATTATCATTTTACATTATTATTACATTTATTGTATTGTCGAAGGCTTTCATGGCTGGAATCACTAGGTTCTTGTGGGTTTTTTCAGGCTATAGAGCCATGTTCTAGAGGCATTTCTCCTGACGTTTCGCCTGCATCTATGGCAAGCATCCTCAGAGGTAGTGAGGTAGACCTCACATCAGCCATGTTCTAGAAGCATTTCTCCTGACGTTTCGCCTGCATCTATGGCAAGCATCCTCAGAGGTAGTGATGTAGACCTCACATCAGCCATGTTCTAGAAGCATTTCTCCTGACGTTTCGCCTGCATCTATGGCAAGCATCCTCAGAGGTAGTGAGGTAGACCTCACTACCTCTGAGGATGCTTGCCATAGATGCAGGCGAAACGTCAGGAGAAATGCCTCTAGAACATGGCTCTATAGCCCGAAAAAACCCACAAGAACCTATTACATTTATTATTTTATGTTATCAGTGTTTTCATTAAATTTATTATTTTACTCTATGATTATTATTCCATTTATTATTTCACTCTATTATTATTCCATTCATTAGTTTACTGTCTTTATTATTATTGGAAGGATACGTAAGCACATTTACATTGAAGAAGGTTAGGGCAGTCTTATCTTAAATTACAATTGTATATAAATATTCAAAAACCTACTGATGTCTCAATATAATTTTATTGGTATCTATTTTCATTTTGAAATCTACCAGTGGCTTCTGAATTTCTCACCCTCGGCTTATACTTTAGTCAATCCGTTTTCCCAGTTTTTGTGGTAAAATTAAGTGACTCTGCTTATATTCAGGTCGGCTTATACTCGAGTATATATGGTACAATAATTTGACCCTTTCCTTGGAGTAATGAGGTCTAAAACGTAACAAAAGTGGCCTGGTTCTTAACATTTTCCTAATGTTTATTTTCCTAATGTTTATTAGGACATTCTTCAAATGTGCTTTTACATTTTAGGCTTTGCTTGCTGATATCCTCTTGTGTCTTTTCATTATAGATAATTTATTTTCCACAGCAGCAAAATTCCACACTTCTGTTGAGCATTCAAAGCTGCAAAGTGGGAAGAAAAACGGATTGTCTCTGAGGGCACACATTTTCGTCTATTGCCGAATGGATGTTTCTAGCCTCCTCCTAGTCTGATTTAAAATTAATGCAGCTCTGTGCTGGTGCAGGAGGGAACCCAACCGTCTGCAGCTCACTGCAGGATGAAAAAATATTTCAGCCCATTAACTTTGGATGATGTTTCTGTTGAAAAAGATATTGGTGCTGTGTTATTGCCTGGGCTCAGGGAGAGAGGCTCTGAAAGTGTTGATATCATGCACTGAAAAAAGAATTATGCTCTTGGTTTTTAAAAGACGAATGCCATTCTTTTGGGCGCCATCTGACAACTGGCACTATCCTAGATCCCACGAGCAGATGTTCTTTTAATTCTTTTTTGCTATCTGTCTTTGAAAGCTTTATAGAACCTCATCAAAAGATCCACAGGGAGGCAAGGAAGGAGAGCAAACAACAATAGGCATGTTTTTCAGGTTTAGAAGAGAAACCCTTTCATACAAACACATCAGGTAAGTTGTAGTTGTTTGTAGAGGTGCAGGGTTCATTATTTATATTGTTTTAGAGGAATTTATTGATTTGAAATAGATTAGACCTTAAATACTACTGCAGTAAATGTTCCACATTGTCCAAAAAGATAAACACTGAGGATGCAGAATGACTCCTGATTACTTGGATTTCATGGTGAGAAGAACGGAAGAGATCATTTGAAGGGTGCAGTCACTTTATGGCAGGAAGGAAAAACCAACACCAAGTGGTAAATTCTCCTTATTGTTCTTGCACAGTGGGATTTTCTTGCATATGAACCCTCACAATTTTGACTAAGAATAACACTGATTTTCAGGTGATGAATAAATTTAAATTTCCCTGTGGGAGGGAGGCAATTTATAAGAAAACTTAACAATGGAAGATAACTCTTTATTTATTAGAGTTGTGGGCAGAATTCGTTTTTCCCATTTCTTTCGTTTCCATCGGTTCTTTGGGAGCACAAGACAGGTACGAAAATCAGCTCAAAAGGAAGCAGGAGTGGATCCTGGCTCCTGGCCTGTTTTTTAGCATCACAGAGTAAGAGGCGTTCAGTTGTAGTCACTGGCAGGTGTGGGTGCTCCTGCACGCCACACACACACTCTCTCCTTGGAAAGAGAGTGCATGTATGGCATGAAGGCCCAGAGCACCCGCGCCTGCCAGTGCCTGCAGTCAAGCACCTCTTACTTTAGAAGAAATGTTCTTCACCCAACTGAACTGCATCTTTTGATTTTCACGAGAAACGCATATAGTTGTTGCACTCCAGGATAGGAAAAGCCCTCTGACTTTAAACACCACACATTGAATAAAAAGACAATCCTTTTATTGGAAATAATTAAAAAACAGCAAAGTAAAAAGTGCTTTAAAGAAATAGGTAAATCCAATTAGGTAAGAAGATAAGCAGAAACAAAATAGTCCAGGGTAAAGCTCAGCAAAGTCCATGAAAACAAAGTCCACACTTCTCTAATATAATCCAGAAAACCAGGAAACATTAATCCAAGGCAAGAGTATGCAGTCATAAAATCCAAGAATCAAAACCATGAATCAAGAAATACTTAAGCATGAACCTTCCAAGCTAGGCTTCCATGAAACAACGATAGTATGATTCCGAATGATGCTTCATCTAGCTACATTTGCCGTACTTGAGACTTTTATCCCCTCATTAAACTATCCCAAGCACTCAGAAATTGGTTTCACTTTAGTTGAGATTCCCTTATCTTTTTTCTCTTGGAGCCTGGAAGAATGCCGAAGCCACTGTTCAGCTTGTCTGTTTTGACTAATCTATCTATTTGCTCATTAACCTTTTTCCAGCTGGCCCAGGTGCCGAGTTGTTTTCAAGCCCCAAATCCTGGGAACTCTCTGGTAGCAATTCAGGGAGTACACCATCATCCCCACACCCTCAGGGACATTTTCATGGGAAACTACACTTTGAACCGGGATCTCCTGGTCATTCTCTGCATCAATATCATTGACCAAACCATTGCCATCTTGAAACTCATTGACATCACTCCCCACATCCAAAGCACCCTGATCCTGAAACACAATCACAGGCTGAGCTCCAATACTAGTATTATGAAGAACCATTGTTATTTAAACTGAAAAAGTGATGGTGATGTGGCTTGTCAGAGCAAGAGAAAGAAGTATCCAGCCTACATTTTATTATGTTGTGCATTTATTGACTTCCTCTGTGCTAGTCTATCACAGACAGCAGTAAAATTAGAAAACCTTGTTTTCAGCTCATTTACATCAACGAATGTACTTCTATATATGATGTCCGCTTCCCTTCTTTGAAAAACATTCTAATGCTGTACTCCCTAGTGTCCCTCCCATATATTACAGTATATGATAAATGAAAGAAAAAAACCAAAAGTCATTATCCTTAACAGGGATGCAGGATAATATATGAATGCAGTATGTGTTTCCTTCCTTAGTCTTAAGAGTCTATCACACAGAGCAAGCAAATCACAATTACTGCAGGACAATTGTGTCTTTGGCTGGGACCTGTCACTGCTTTCTTTCCATTCTCTCGGTGACAGACAGCTGGAAAAGTGTTTTTTTCATTAATAAAATGATTTGTTTAATTGCTATCTTTTCCAAAAGAAATGCCTTCCAACAGCCTTTCTTACCTCTAGAATTACAAGATGATGGCATGTGATGTCTCACTGTTGTCCTGCTGCAATTGCAATTTGCTTTCTTCATGTGATAAACTCCTTACAGATGTTTTATTTTACTCCATAATTAATACTGAGTGTATTTCTGAGTAGATTAACTATTGTCTATTATTGCTAAGACAAATATAAAAAGAACATACTGTTATGTCCTCCCTCTAACGTGGTTTTTAGCAGAGAAACAAAACTTAAAGTAATTTTACTGATTATGATGATCTATTCATACTTTATTTTCTTTATGGAGGACATATTGGAACTCATACTTTATTAGGCAGTAACACCAGTGATGAATTTACCATTCCAGTCTCCTTATTAATTGGGATGAATTATTTATAGACTTTCTGAAGAAAGTCTTTTTGTTACTAAAATCACAACAACAAAAGTCTCATGTGCTTTGTGAAAAGAGATTGCCTAATCAGGCATGTTCAAAAGGTATGTAATTTGGCCATAGGAAAAGGCGGAAAAAAAGAAGATAAGAAACAGAAGGAGTGGGTGGAAGAGATGTTGAAAACAAAGCACCTGCAGAAGAGAAAATGTGGCCCTCCAGGTACTGCTGAATAACCAAGTTTCATCACCCTTTAACCCTAGCTATGTTGTCTAGTGACTAATAGCTGTTTCAGTCCAACTTAAGAACAGACAAGCATCCCGAGCTCTGAGGATTACCTGGGAAGGAATCCCACTGGAGCATTGCAAAACACCCAAATACCTGGGAGTCACTTTGGACCGTGCTCTGACCTACAAGAAGCACTGCCTGAACATCAAGCAAAAAGTAGGCGCTAGAAACAATATCATATGAAAGCTGACTGGCACAACCTGGGGATCACAACCAGACACAGTGAAGACATCTGCCCTTGCGCTATGCTACTCTGCTGCTGAGTATGCATGCCCAGTGTGGAACACATCTCACCACACTAAAACAGTAGATGTGGCTCTTAATGAGACATGCCACATTATCACAGGGTGTCTGCGTCCTACACCACTGGAGAAATTACACTGTTTAGCCGGTATTGCACCACCTGACATCCGCCGGGAAGTAGCAGCCAATAGTGAAAAGAGCAAGGCAGAGACATCTCCAGCTCATCCCCTGTTTGGGTATCAACCAGCACGTCAACGACTTAAATCAAGACATAGTTTTCTTAGATCTACAGAGACACTCGCTGGAACACCCCAGCAAGTGAGAGTCCAAAAGTGGCAGGCCCAAACCCAGCACCTCAATCCATGGGTGATACCAAATGAGAGACTCCCCCCTGGGCACACAGAAGACTGGGCGACTTGGAAGGCGCTGAACAGACTGCGCTCTGGCACCACGAGATGCAGAGCCAATCTTAAGAAATGGGGCTACAGGGTGGAATCCACGACATGCGAGTGTGGAGAAGAACAAACCACTGACCACCTGCTGCACATGCACCATGGAGGACCTTCTTGCGGCAACACCAGAGGCATTCCAAGTGGCCAGATACTGGTCAAAGGACATTTAACCAACTACCAAATTTGCAAAATCTGTGTTTTTTTCTTTTTCTTTTTAAACTATGTTTTTGCTTTGCTCTGTTAGAATTGTAATATAATGGTATGGTTGCTGATGACATGATAAATAAATAGTCCAACTTCATGTTGTGGTAGCAAATGTTTGCCTATCTTATATCATGCAATATAAAGTAAAGCAAAAATAATTATTCATAAATACTCATTTGAAATCCAGACTATCCTTGGGCATAATCAAATCATCATCAACAACAAAACTTTATTTATATACCGCTCCACCTCCCCAATTTCCAAGTAACATCATCAATATATACTCCTATGAAGCAGCTAGGACATTAAGACCATCTGGGGAGACCCTGCTCTCGGTTCCAGCGGCATCACAAGCACGCCTGGCGGGGACGAGAGACAGGGCCTTCTCAGTAGTGGCCCCTCGGCTGTGGAACGCCCTTCCTACAGATATCAGATCGGCCCCCTCCTTATTGGCATTTCAGAGGAAAGTGAAGACCTGGCTGTTCGAACAGGCATTCGATTAGGCAGTGTAACTGATTATAGGAACACGGAATAACGGATGATGAGACTGGATTCTGATTCTATGGATGAGACGTGAAGGATTTGTCATATTGATGTTTAATTGTTGTTATGCTATTGATTTTAAATGTTCTAATGATTTTGTAATGTGTGTATTGTAACTGTTGTTAACTGCTTTGAGTCGCCTAAGGGCTGAGAAAAGCGGTATATAAATGAAGTAAATAAATAAATAATAAATAAATACTAAGTAAACAATATAAAATAAAAGTAACAAGACAATATAAGCATAAAAAATCTCAATAGCACATATATATTTACAATAATCCTGCCTGTCCAAGGCAATTTAAAAGGCTGGGCCAAGGCTAGTGCAATTTGTAGAAGGTCCGGGAAATTAGGTGCAATGCTATAACAGGAAACAACAATAATAGGTAACGTCTATGGCTGTTCATTTCCGGGACCTAATAGGAGCAAGTAGCCTGGGTAATTGGTAGAAAAAGATATGGCCATATTCAACAGTATCGGGCTGAGCTAGAACTAGTCGTTCTCAAAGGCTTGTTTAATAGACTGAAACAAGTGACTGTTTCGGTCCATGGCAGTCAGTCTACACAGCTCTCCAGCCACATCAGCTGGTGGTAGAAAACCTGAGACTCCCCTTAGACATTGTGTTGAGGGGAAAACATTTTAAGAGTCACGTTTATCTCGTGCACCACAAAGGTGCATCTTCCTATTTCCCTGATCAGCTGTAATATATGTTCCCAGTTAGTAATATATTTTAATGAATGTTTACTCACTGTCCTATTAAAATATATGAAGGATATGATGCCAAGCTGTCAGACTGTTTCCATTAAACTTATTGGAAATGGTGGGACACAATAGCATTGGATAAAATTTTCATTCTTAGTACATGGCCAGACATCAAATAACATTTTGGCTTGTTATTCTCAGTGTTGATATAGGCTGAGTGAGTAAACTTTGCTCCTGATGAAGAACCAAATTACACTCATATTGCAGGGAAAATCTTCCATTAAATCATATTCTTAAAAACTAGATATTCCTCTCTCAGACCTCAGTTCATTTGATATTACAAAGAATGTTTGTTTCCTTTTTAAAAAATCTGCTGCCTTTCAATTATATCTGCTAGTATGGAAATGGTGATAATTTGGTTTGGTTTTCTTAGAACTTTCTCACAGTTTGCAAATTTCTAAGTGTATAGATACAAAAGGTCTCAGAAATCTTTCATCTTTTGTTATATAGTTTGAATAAAATGTATATATTATTTATTATTGGAAAAGAACATATTCTACACAGTTTACAATTTTTCTGGAAAGAAAATGGCTCCCCCCCCCCCCCCCCAGCAAACTGTGGTGCAACTGGCTGGGAGTCAGCTGCATTAAGATCACTACTGACCGAAAGATCATGAGTTCGAAGCCAGCCCAAATCAGAGTGAGCTTCCAACCAATTTGTGAGGCTTTTTGTTGACCTTGGCAACCTGAAAAACAGTTGCATCTGTCAAGTAGGAAATTTAGGTACCGCTTACGTGGGAAGGCTAATTTAACTAAATTTGCAACGCCATAAAAATCTCCAGAAAGCATGTAAAGAATGAGGAAGTACTCCATCAGTGTCTCAAATGGACGGTGAAGCGACAGCTCCCCTGGTGGCCAGAATGTCCTCATGAAAAGCTGGAATGTTAAATAGCCTCTGCGTGTTTGTCTATATATGTTGCGTGTCTATGGCATTGAATGTTTGCCATGTATATGTAGATTGTAATCTGCCCTGAGTCCCCTACGGGGTGAGAAGGGCGGAATATAAATATTGTAAATAAGTAAATAAATAAATAGCCGCTCCGAGTCCCCATCGGGGAGATGGAAGCGGGGTATAAATAAAGCTTATTATTATACCTGAACTAGAGTCTCGAGCAAATTCACCACCAGCCCTGGCATGGAAGTCACAAACCACTACCATTCAAATCAGATGTTATCTTGATATGTAGCCTAAAATGACATGGTTTGCAAGTAAAATGCTTAGAAGTTCACTTTCAAGTCAAAAGTTCACATTACGTGGAGCACATGTGTTTCTCAACCTCATATTAACCCGTGCCCTTAAGGTAGTGGTGGAAGATGTTCTTAGGGAGTCAAAGGCTTCCTGTTCCTACAACATGTTCCCTCCGAATGCTTTCTGTGGCATCAATATACATACTGTATATTCTGGGGTACAAAACGACTGGGGCTATAAGACGACCCCCCAATTTTAGCCACCAAAATAGAGAGTTGTGGATATACTCTCCGTTTAAGATGATGCCCCAAACCAGGCACTTCTCAGGCCACTCTCCTTCCTGCCCAGGCCTCGCGCTAAGTGCCTCTTCTCCTGTGAGACAACATTGTCTCGCAGGAGAAGAGGCACTTCTCACGCGGCCTGGACAGGAAGAAGGAGAGCGTTCTGATCAGAAGGGTCTCTGGCGCTGCTCAGGCTGCTCTCCTTTTTCCTGTCCAGGCCTCGCAAGAAGTGCCTCTTCTCCCGAGAGACAACATTGTTTCACAAGAGAAGAGGTACTTCTCGCGAGGCATGCACAGGAAGAAGGAGAGCGGCCTGAGCAGTGCGGGAGGCAACCCAGGGGCCCGGCCGCCAACAAAGAAGAGGTCTAGGCCTGTGCAAGGAAGGCAGCCAGGAAGGGAGGAAGAATGGGGAACCTGCCCGGGAGGCTGCCATGAGCCAAGGCGGCGGAGGAGGAGGAGAGGAGTCCGAGGCCAAGGCAGCCATATTAAGTAATTTTATTATTATTTTAATTTTATACCCGGCATACTAGACGACCCCCAAAATTTTATAAGGTTTTACATTCCTTAAAAGTCGTCTAGTACCCCGGAATATACGGTATTTATTCCTGGACTGCAAGCACTTTGTTTCAGGAAAAAATTATTCATGGGGAGCATTGCTGAAAAGTATTAACAGGTGCAGGAAGAGTGGTGGAATTTATTTATTTGTCTACCTAGTAAATTATAGCAACAAGATACGCATTTGCAATGCAGTTTACTGTTAGAATGTGTTGTTGTCAGAATATATCTACAGTCAGCCTTGTAGATGGTAGGCTCCGACTGCCAGAACCCACACAGCGGTCTTTACAATGTGTTTATTAATATCCCAGCGTGCATACCCTCATGTGGCAGCATGAAAGTACTACATCTATAACAAAAGTTGGTTGTTTTAAAGTGTGCACTATTTTGGAGAAGTTTTGGAGAAGTGAGGAGCCTCAACACTTATCTGGATTTGCAATTTGTGCTGATTTATACCAGATCATTTCACCCATCTTCTTGTCCCTTCGTCCTGCTTTGTACTTCTGCATCCAAAACCTCCTTTGGAGCAGTGGTGGCAGGACAGACTTTGGAATAGGAAGGAAATAAAAATTTGATGGCAGCAATGAATTCTTTCTTATACCATTCTATTCCAACATCACCACTCCTCTCAAATTCAATTTTAATTAATATACTCTCTCTAACCTTACCGCTAACCTGGTGGACTCTAATAAAGCTATTGCTGTGATTGGAAAGATCAAAGCTTTCTCCTCCACTGCTTGGTTTCCATATGTGATTATGACATCTTCCTCTCTGTAATATCATCAAGCCCAAGTCCATGAAGAGATCAAAACCACCTTCACCGCTAAATTCTCTATCTGAGTAGTTCTTAAAAATTCATTGTAGCTTGCACTCTTATAGAAGTGCAAACAGATAGAGCTGGAAATACACAGTGCATAAAACCTGAAATATAAATAAACAATTAAAGGTATTAAAAGCATGCTCTTTAAAAAGACAAAAGAACATATATACACTTATTATTAGAAGTCCTTTCCCCTTAGTAATCAGACCTGAAAGGCTCAATGAAGTTAAAAAAAAAGCCTATGGGGACATTTATATTGTAGACTAGCCATCCCCTGCCATGCGTTGTTGTGGCCCAGTCTGGTGATCGGAAAATAAAGTAATGAGAAAGTTGGTTTCTAATATATGTAATTTCTTTATGCTTGTGGTTAAACAGTATTTCTTGCTGTTTCTTTGTCAGTGTTGATGTGGAGATTGTCTGGTTTGCTTACTCTGGAACATGCAACATAGAATTGTCCTTCTTTAGGGGTCCCTTTCAAATCTATGGCACTATCTCTCTCTGTGTGTGAATCATATATATCTAATCTATATCTGTGACTGGATGGCTCTTTGTCAGGAGGGCTTGGATTACATTTTCTTGCCCTGGTGAAGGGAGTTGGACTGGATGGCCTTAAATATTTTCTGTTGGTCATGGGGGTTCTGTGTGGGAAGTTTGCCCCAATTCTGTCATTGGTGGGGTTCAGAATGCTCTTTGATTGTAGGTGAACTATAAATCCCAGTAACCACAACTCCTAAATATCAAGGTCTATTTCCCCCAAATTCCATCTGTGTTCATATTTGGGCATATGGAATTTTTGTGCCAAGTTTGGTCATTGTTTGAATCCACAGTGCTCTCTGGTTATAGGTGAACTACAACTCCCAAACTCAAGGTCAATGCCCACTAAACCCTTCTAGTGTTTTCTGTTGGTCATGGGAGTCCTGTGTGCTGTGTTTGGTTGATTCCATCATTGGTGGAGTTCAGAATGCTCTTTGATTGTAGGTGAACTATTAATCTCAGCAACTACAACTCCCAAATGACAAAATCAATTTTTTGAGTGATGGTCACTCCTTGGGTTAGTAGGTGTCTTGTGCCCAATTTGGCGGCAATTCGTCCAGTGGTTTTTCAGTTATGTTAATCCCACAAACCAACATTACATTTTTAGGTTGTTGTAGGTTTTTTCGGACTATATGACCATGTTCTAGAGGCATTCTCTCCTGAAAAAACCTACAACAACCCAGTGCTTCCGGCCATGAAAGCCTTCGACAATACATTACATTTTTATTTATATAGATTTAATGGAGCGACATACAGCTCCATGCTATGCAATCATAGGAGTTGTAGTTTTACAAAGTCTGCAGCTTTCTCTGCTCATCTTGCACCAAATTATAGCTCCCACTACTACACAGCACTGAGTCAAGTCAGTTAAAGTTGTGTCAAACTGCATTAATTCTACAGTGTGGACTGACCCTTTACTTGCCTATAGAAGGATAATAAGGCGAACACCCAGTCTATCTTCTCTGTGAGAGGAACTGCACCATCTGGGAGTGGCCACAGAGAAGGCCCTTTCATGTGTAGATAATGGACAACGGGGAAGGCTCTCCAGAAAATCTCAAAGCACAGACAAACTAATATGTGAAATACAGTGAGTCAGATAGCCTGGATCAAAGTCACACAGGCTTTGATCCAGGCCATAACAAGAACTTTGAATTATACCAGCAGCCATTCTGTATTCCTCTTTCATCTGAGGTTAAGTGCCTTCCACCTCATCAAACATTTGTGTCTTTTCCTATGAATCATGTCATATCATGTCCAAAATGCAATAACCTTAGTTTAGCCATGTTGGCTTTCAGGGAGACTTGCTCTTAGGCCCCTTCTACACAGCTTTGATGTCCACTGAAGCATCTTCCAGCACCACATTTCACCTAGTAGTAAAACTAATTGCAGTCAGTAGGGCTTCTTTTTGAGTAGGAATATACAGGATTGTGCAAGAAGAATAAGTTTTGCCTGTTCAACTCACACCTCCATGCATGTCTTGAAGAGGAAGGAGCCAAGTTCAGGGCAGAGGCCAGTCATAATATATTTGCATACATGCAAAAGGTAACTTCCTTTAGGAGCTAGTCATTTTGCTATGATTCTATTTTGGGAGAAGTTGAGTATGTCCCCAAACCTGATTTCAGAAAAAGAACATAAGAGTTGGATTGTGTAATTTGTCCACACAAAAGTTTGATGTCTGCCAGTTTATGTTACATATTATAAAATTTCCAAGCAAATATTTGCATGGCTTTCTGTGCCAGACGCATCTCAGTTTTCATCTGAGGCTTGCAAAGCAGCTGATGATTTAATAATTGTCTCGTGCATGCAATTTCAAAAGCACAAAAGTTTATTTCTCATTCTATTACTATGTGGAGCACTTGGATTGTTGATGATGAGGTTCATAGGGATACCACAATAGGTAATAGACAGGTTAGTCAATACCTCAAAGAATCACACAGGCTGTTTAATCTCTGAGTAAACATCATGAATTGCCCTTGCCACACCTGTGTTTACATAGCACAGCAAACAAAGATAACATTGTGCATAGGCAAATACTTTTTGGGCTGCTATCAGTTTGCCTTTTTTTCAGATATATTTATGTTTTGGACTATGCACTGACAAGTCTTCAGAGTGTGCTCCATCCACCAGAGATTTTTTTTTGTCGTGTCAGGAGTGACTTGAGAAACTGCAAGTCGCTTCTGGTGTGAGAGAATTGGTCGTCTGCAAGGACGTTCCCCAGGGATGCCCGGATGTTTTGATGTTTTATCACCCTTGTAGAAGGCTTCTCTCATGTCTCCCCATGAGGAGCTGGAGCTGATAGAGGGAGCTCATCCGCGCTCTCCCCAGAGATGTGGAGAGTAGTTGTACTCAGCAGCAGCTATACAAAGATATTGCTGGAATGCAAAGGAACATTTCACCCATCTCTGTAGCCATTTGCACTGCAGAGCTGACCAATGACATCTGTGTGCACTGTGGATGTACAAAGGAACCATGGCCATTGTGCTGGTACGACTGTACCAGGAGCTCCAACTTCCTTTTCTTTCTTTGAGTGTTTGCATGTATTCCAAAGTTCTATGCATTTTGCAATTATATGGCCAATGACCCATCAATCATTGTTAAGTTTTTGGTTCCGCCCCATTCCCCAGGGCTCTGGGAGGGAAAAGAAAGACTTCAGGCAGTCTTACAGTTTTGGAAGCCCAATTGGAATCTCCTTTTCTGTATTTTGAACCCACTAGAAACTAACCCCCTTATTACACTAGGACTTAAACGCGGGCAGCCCCGTTTTTCTGGTATATGCAAAATTCTGGAAAATGTAGTTTGGGAAGGCGAGGACTTCTGTAGCAAAGTATTCAAAAGGCCCTGCCCTAAACTACATTTCCCAGAATTCTGCACATGCCAGAAGAACGAGGCAGCCCGCATTAAAGCCCCAGTGTGATGATGATGATGATGATGATGATGATGATGATAATAATAATAATAATAATAACTTTATTTATATTCCATTCTATCTTCTCAAAGGGACTCAGGGCAGATTCCAAACATAAAAGGCAAACATCCAATGCCTGAATAGAACAACAATACATCCATACTAACAAAATTTATACAACCCAACATATAAATACGAATTATAATATATACTTAGTATACTTTGTAATTGCATATATGCTGTAAACCGATCTGAGTCCCTCGGTTGAGGTGAGAAGGCCGGTATAGAAATCTTCCAAATAAATAAATAAATAAAATATAACTTAACAAACTAAAATTAAATACACAGCCTGTTATAACAGACATAAGACAAAACATCTAACATCAAATGGAAATGATAATTTACCATTTCTTTGGAGCAAATCGATTAATCATTGCTCAAGATATCTATTGAGCTAGTGGGGTGAGCAGGACATGGATACGGATGGTAACTATTAATCAAAAGTATAATGGTAGTATTACCAAATACTATTCCTCCTCCTCATAAGCCAGTGAGTAAAGGTATGTTTTCAGTTATTTTTGAAAGCGGGGAGGGAGGGGGTCATCTTTAACTCCTTAGGAAGGGAGTTCCAGAGGTGGAGGTAGCCACGGAGAAGGCCATTTCTCTCGTTCCCACCAGCCGTGCTTGGGATGGGGGTGGAACTGAGAGGGGGACCTCCTCTGATGACCGCAGTGTCCGTGTTGGTCTGTAGAGGAGGATGCGATTTGTCAAATAGTCTGGACCTAAGGTCCTACTTTCTGAATCCAGATTATCTGCTTTAAATTGGATTATATAGCAGTGTTGACTCAGACCCAATTTGGGGTGTGTGTGTGTGTGTGTTCCAGATTGGAACCTTGGGATGTGGGTGACCATAGCCATGCCCACCTATCATTCCAAACCATAGAAGGCAAGCAGGCTGGACGAGTTGGTTTCCATACCCAGCAGGTGGGCTGAAGGATGCTTAGATCTGGATGCATGCGGGACCCTGGCCTCCACAGCCACAACCAATACAAATACGATTAGTGTCATTATTGTTAAGCAAAGCTTCTTCTACCACACAACTTACAATAGGGATTGTGCTCTTAACAGATTGCAAGAGCTATGAAAATTACTCTAGGCTGCAGAGTGTATACCTCCACCCCATTATTGACTAGAGTCAGCATCTATAATATCAGGCCTTCCTATTGTCTGTATTTTGGAGTGTGTATTATTGCTTGGAATCAGCCTATTAAGGAGCCCCCGGTGGCACAGTGGGTTAAAGCACTGTGCCAGCAGGACAGGTCGCAGGTTCGAATCCGGGGAGAGGCGGATGAGTTCCCTCTATTAGCTCCAGCTCCTCATGCGGGGAAATGAGAGAAGCCTCCCACAAGGATGATAAAACATCAAAAATCATCCAGGCGTCCCCTGGGCAATGTCCTTGCAGACGGACAGTTCTCTCACAACAGGAGCGGTTGCTCATGACACGACCAAAAATCAGCCTATTTCGAGCCATCTTATTAACATAACAAATAATTCTTTGGTGGCATGGAAAGGGGTATCTGGGCTAGTTTAAAATATTTTTCTTTGTTGTACCAATCAGAAAAACTGAGAAGCCAGCTAAAATTGTAGCTCGTAGTAACTCTCACAAAGTTTGCTCACATAAAAGGAGCACAGATGATTGAGAATTATGTAACCTGAAGTCCCTCGGCAAGACATTAAAATGCAGATTGGATGGCAACCTCTGTCCACAGCAATTCATTACCTGGTCAGGATTTCAGATCCCTGTGGTGAGAGCAGTTATCCTGCTACTAAATGTGCTCATTAGATTCCTGGCCCTCATATATCTTTTCCTTTGGAAATGTTGCACTGCCAGCTATCAAATAGTTCAGTTCTCAGCCTGGATGAAACTGTCCGCAGGGACTGGTGAAAGACACAGAGTTTGCCGCTTCAAAGAACAGGAAAGCTAAAAAAAGGACACCATTATGGAAGAATTATAAAGCCTGAGTCAGAAATCTAATTTGAATATGCATTTGCATAGGA
Organism: Anolis sagrei; assembly: GCF_037176765.1. Lineage (NCBI taxonomy): Eukaryota > Metazoa > Chordata > Lepidosauria > Squamata > Anolidae > Anolis > Anolis sagrei. The sequence continues at coordinate 78,641,663 of NC_090025.1, read as the reverse complement.
ATAAACTTAACATTGATAGTGACAGGTTGATGCCTGTCAAAATTTGGCAGGCATATTTCCAGTTCCACACTCAGCTCATGTTGGAAGTGGGTTGACAGATGGTCCCACTGCTAAAAGACATGGCAAAATCCTACCTCAAATTCCCACAGAGTATTTTGTTAGAGCTGCTAACAAGATCACTACTGGATTCACTGTCACTAGGAACTTTATTGCTTGAACCTGCTATTCCACTACAGTTATGCACATTCAGTTATATCACACCTATCTTCATTTGTGCAATTGTGGTGATTCAGAAATTTGTGGTTCTATGACCATTCTTCTGCATACTCTTGTAATTCCCACCTGTCCATACTACTATGGTTCCATAATTATTTAATTTTAATTTCAGAATAATTTTGAAGTTCCAATTTTGAAAAATGAAAAAATGCAAATATAACTACAAAATCTATACACATAATAAAAGTGAAAAATGTGTATGTGGCGGAGGTGGCCACTTACACAGACACCCTCCGACTTCTACAAACAGACTATAGTTCCAAGTGCTAAGAAGCCTCCAAAGGCACTCCCTCCACTGACATTGCAGGTTAGAGTGAGCACCATGAACATGTAGCCCAAACGCTGCCAGTGTCCTCCCCAAACACAAACCACCCAAGGCAGGCCCGTAGCCAGGATTTCGTTTCAGGGGTGGGGGCTGAATTTTTTTCAGGGGGACTTTCGGGGGGGGGGCTGAGTTTGGTTCGGGGGGGCTGAGTCTGAGTGAAAGAGGGTCTAGCCTAGCAAACCTTTTGTATTATTACCCCAATACCCCCATGCATATGGGATATATTGAGTATGGTGATCAGATCATGATATGAATAAACATGACAGTTTAAATAATGCACCAGTAAGGCCTTTTTGTGAACCACCATGAGAATTTGGGGGGGGGGGGGTGAAGCCCCTCAAGCCCCCCCCCCCCGGCTACATGCCTGACCCAAGGAATGCTTTCATTCGGGGAGAATTTCATCCTAGATTTGACATATTTTCTCCATCACAGGCAGGCATCCCAGGGTTCCTTGTGTGGAATTTGCATGATCCCACCCACTGCCTTTCCCTTAAACCTTTCCTACCCTTTCCTATGGCACACAGAAAACACTGAGAAATTAATCAGCAACTAAACAGACAGGAGAGTTTTGGGGGACTGACTTAACAGGATGGAAATTGAAGTTCACCCTGCATCAAGACAGAGCACTGTGACCTGGACCACATTTGGCACGCAGAACCCCCATAACCAAGCCAACAACGTATCTGGACCAAACTTGGCACACAAACCCAACATGGACAGCTGTGCATACTGTCAGGGTTTGTGGGTGATTGCCTTGGGAATCTGTGAGTTGTAATTCACTCTTAAGATGTACATCTGCCTTTTCATTCCTTCCTCTCCAGCAAAGACCTTTCCATTTTTCTTTTAATAAACAATGCTCTGAAAATATAACACAGTTTTATCTCCTCAAGGAATTCAGCTCCCCTGTCCTCTTCAGAATCATAATTCTATGTTGTTCACATGTTTTGTTCAAGAAAGATGTAACCTGTATATAGCAGGTTCTTCATCCTGGATGCAGTTATTCATTCATAATGGAGCACACATGCTTATGCAAAAGCTTTTAGGTTTATGTCAATGTGTTTAAAAAAAATATTTTTATTCAATTTTTTAGGGGGGAAAGAAAAAAGTGTGGGAAGGCTTGGGTTGCGGGAAGAATAAAGGGATTTGGGGGTGAGAAAGATAAATCACTAGTGGGGAGGGGTAAAGAGGTTTCCCTACGGGTAGAATGGTATAGGGATGGGAGGGAAGGGGGGGGGGGAAGGAGGGAGGAGAAATAAAAATATTTTTTAAAAAAATTGGGTGTAAAAATGGAAACTGGAAAAAAATGTAGAGTAAGAAATAAAAATAAAAATAAAATTTTGTTGTGGATTGACGTCCGAATCTTTTCCTGTCCAGGGTATTAGTTTCTTAGATATTAATTATAGTTAATCTCTCCGTCATCTCGTACTTGCATCATTTCCTTCTGTTTTCAAAAAAGCATTTAATAAAGTCCAATCTGTTAGGCATTTGGGTTTGCCTTGATGTCCTTTCAAAAAGTAAGTTAATCCATCCATGTTCCTTATATCCATTATTTTTAATTTCCACTCTTCTTTGGATGGATATACATCAAGTCCCACGAATATATTTGTATTCATGTTACCCGGTTTAGACGTGTATTCATGGATTCTGTTTCCATAGATTACACCATTTAAAATCCAACCCCCTCCACCCAGAAACAAAAAAACCCCTTGACTTTGCAATTTTATATAAGAGACACCATTTTACTATGCCATGCCTTATAATTGGACTTGAGAATTTCATGGAAGGTCCTGGAAGCAAACCCCAGCAGATTTCTTCTCTGGCTGCCTGGTAGTGGAAAGGTCAGCCAAGTGAACCATTCGAAGGACCATGGTGGCTACTCTCTAACCTGGAATATTTTGGTATACACATGTTCAGAGGGAGAACATTCACTGGCAGGAGAGAGAAAGTTTCTCAATACTTTTATGCACATGATTAACAAAAAAAGAAACAAAATATTATAGCAAAATTTTCTGGCTTCCACCTTTTTCAGCTGCTTCAGTACGTTGTAACCAAGATCTCATTTTTAGACACTCACATTATCCATCTTACTCAATTTATGATTCAATAAGCCAAACTCAGTGTCAGTTTTGATGCAAAAAGGACAGTGCTGACTTTATAATTAAAGCAGCAGCAACAACAGAATTCCTAATCTGGACCTACTTTTTTTAGCAAGATATCCTATTCTTTGAGTTCTTATTCAGATCATTTCCTTCTCTGCAGCCATCTGCACCTAGCAGATCTAACTGAGTGAATACAGAACATTCATATTGTTAGACCTTTTTGGTTGTTATTTGGGGCGTGGAACTCTTCCAGGCTCATGAATCTTTATCTGCATATCTCTTAAGAAGGAAAGAAATATTTTCCCTTTATTATAAATTAATCATTAAGCAGGTATCCTACAAAAATGTTTTACAAGTTTCAACAAAATACAAAACCAGGCAAATCAGTGCAAAAGGTATTGGTTCTCAAAACCGAGGTTTCATTTAGAAATGCTGTCAGCTTTGTGAGACCATCAGAAAAAGTGGTTTTATAGTAGGATAGGCAAGTAGAAAAGATGTCTCCAGCTTTGGGTTCCAAACTCTCTCTCTCTCTCTCCCTCTCCCCAATTCTTTTTAAAGGAATGGCACAATGACCTTAAATTGACTTAGCAGTAAAGGTAGAAAGAAGACTTGCCATTATTCATTTATTGACAGAAAATTGTTTTTCCCAACAAACCTAGTACCCAGTTAGGAAGAATAATACATTGGCAAAATGTTTGTGAGGTTTTCACCCAATCTTTCAAGATCCCCAAATATGCAAACTTCCCCCAGCAATTTTTCACAAACAAACTATATATTTAGAAATAATATTTTTGTTTTCTAACATATGTCTCTTACACAAACTGCATGATTTTAATGCAAAACCTATTTCTGCACAGAATAATTTCACTATATATGAATTTCACAGAAGACCGGCAGAGAAATATTCGTTTTTCAGAGTGGAAGGAAAATTACGGAAATTACTTACTTTCACTTGTGAAACAGTTGAATATTTACATTTGTACTTACCAGTGATGCAGTGTCAGTTCCAGCTGCCATTTTGATTCCTTTTCAGCCATTCTTTCTGTGCCGTCACACTCAGACGCCTTAAAAATAAGACTGCGATGTGCTACTCTCTTTGTCTGGGTGGACCGCTGGGATCTTTCTTTAAAAGCTCAAACTTTCTGAGTAACTGAGTCCACTTCAAGTATGGAACAACAAATGGAACATTTATTTCCAAAGTCTTTGTAGACTTGGCACAGCTTATCAAAGTTACAAACAGTCAGTTGGTAAAGCATAGAGATGAGCTTTCTTTCATTCAGTTATTGAGGTACCCTTTTCCAAAAGGTAGAAGGAATTCTGGAATCCCTTTACCCTAACCTTGAGCTCCTATGGTCAGAAAAAAAGCAGGTTTTTCCCCTATCTATTGCTCAAAGTTAGCTTTGGAGGCAAATGCTCAATACTATCTATATTAACTCAATAGCTCAATAGTTCTTTCTATATCTCAATAACTATCTTTATCTTTCTATCTATTTCTCAATATCTCAATAGTACTTGCAATGGTTTCTCATAGCTATCCTGATCTGGCCACCAGCACATCTGAATTCTTCCTTTAGACTGAAAAGGCAGGGGAGATTCTAAAATGGAGATCCCTTCCCTGGGAGAAAGGGCAGGCTCTAAACCCAAAGAGCTGCTCACTAGGCCAATAGTTGCAAAGAGGCGTGCAGGCTGGCTTTGCAGACTCTGATACTGCTAACCTTTTAGGGCTTTGCAAAGCTGCAGCAGCCTTGAGAGAAATGCAAGGGGAAGACACTTTAAGCAACTAAAAAGGTGATGTAAAACAGACTCCTGGGAGACGGAACACTTTCTTTTTTTTGTTTGGGGAGGTTGGTGAAGCTTGGTGGAGAATTAGAAAAGCAAACTACTGCGTCTTCAAATGGTTTTGGCAGATTTGAAGCAAGAAAATTACCTCCAAATCACCCAAATAATATTTTGTGGACTCTGTGGGATTTGCGAGTTTCTTTGGGGATTCGAAAGCTGTACTTATGGAATCTCAAGGGCTGCACATGTCTTATAGCACATGCTTTACAACATTGGGATTAGGTCTGGCAAATGTCCAGTAGGGAATCAGCCAAGATTGTGGGGCTGCACACAAAGTACCCATTTCAGAGCAACAACAACAACAACAACAACAACAACAACAAAACAATACACTTCAGTATTGTGAGACTTTTTGATCACCCCCAATGTGACCTCTAACCAATGTGACCTCTAACCACATGTCAAAAAAAAAACTCATCAGAAATTTTGGATCATGCCAAAAATGTGCTGAAATCTATTGCTGTATAAAAAGTGCAGTGTGCTGCAAAGTGGAAGATATATTTAGAGAGCTTGTTAGGACAGGATTAAAGCTGCAGGAGTCACAGACGGAAACCAGATAAGCAACAGAGAAAAGGTAAACCAAGATTTTTTATGGAAAAACTAAATTGCCCTTTATTATCTGGCTCTCTTGCACACAAACGCTATTGTTGAACAACACTTTTGTCCGAGGAGTTAAAAAATACTCCTGGGTTTGGATAGATTCAGATCATTGGAGGTTTTCAGACTTGCCGCTAGTTCATATGGTGTCTGTGTAAGCACTCTGGAGTAAACCGGCCCTTTTTGAGGTACATTCTGAATTGGTGTAAGTGCCTGTGTGAAAGGGCCCTCAGTGATATTGGCTGAGTCAAGCTTCCTTTTTGTAAGAAGGGGCTCTACATGTGTACATCAGTGTTTATGGAGACTGCTTTCCAAACATACAAATGTCAAAGAGGATTTTCACTTTGGCTGTTGTCAGCAGATCTCATAGTCATGGCACATGACGGGTGCAGAGACATAGTTAGCTCTTGCGGCCTTACAACACCTCCCCTCCTTTTTGTGTGGATTACACTTTCATATTTCATCCTGTCTTTTTCAATTGCAGGTGCAGTTATGATGCGGCAGTGACAGCATTAGATTATAAGGCAGGGATTGCAGAGCTGACACTGATGATTTCTGTGAAGACACATAGATTTATTGAGCTCAGTGATCTGTTTAATGGCCCTCTAAATTGAATTAGCTGGACCTGAATGTTCACAATCCAAGGTAGATGTGAGGGGGGAAATAATCAGAAAATACACCAGGGGAACAAAATAAAAAGACAGAGGTAATGACTGAACTGTGGCTTATGCTTTGTTCTATTTGTTTATTATATTTGTGTACCATCTTTCTTCCAAGGAGTCAATATGTACATTTAATTTTCATAACAACCATATGAGTCAGGATAGAATGAGAGAGTAGCCCACTGTTTCATAGCCAAGTGGGAATTTAAATTGGGCTCAATTGGACACCATGTCCATTATGATACACAGATTCCTCATTTAATACTGAAGCAAAAATATAAAAGAAAAGAAAAATGCTACATTGTAAACCTTGTAGAAACTGATTTGGTTCTCTTGATTGTGAATGCTCCCTTTTTAGTATCGATAATGTGCCATTTTACTTGTAATTAATGAAGCCATTCATATTTTTACTTGAAAAAAATTCCTAATTCCTACAAGTATTTTGATTATTTTGCTTCACTCAAAGTGGGAGTTGTTAGTGGTAAGAATTATCTTGTGTACTGATTTTGAGGGTGTGACATTGCCAGGTCCGTAGCCAGGATTTTGTTTCGGGGGCACTGAGTTTGGTTCGGGGGGGGGGCTGAGTCTGAGTGAAAGAGGGTCTACCCTAGCAAACCTTTTGTATCATTACCTCAATACACCCATGCACATGGGATATATTGAGTATAGTGATCAGATCATGATATGAATAAACATAGCAGTTTAAATAATGCACCAGTAAGGCCTTCTCGCGGACCACCATCAGATTTTTTTTGGGGGGGGGGCTGAAGCCCCCCAAGCCCCCCCTGGCTACATGCCTGGACATTGCTAATGCTGCCCACCCTTCCTCCTAAATCATCACAATGTCTGATTTGTATGATGGCCTACTAGCATGATGGAACTTTGCTCTGTTTCACTTTTAAGTGCATTTTCCTCAATAACTCCATCAATTTGTCTAAACAGGGCTTCTTAAATATTTCCCCCTCATGACCCTTTTTGTCTGAAGAATTTTTATTTGACCCTGGATATATAGGCGGTATAACACAGGTATAAAAACCAAACATTTACTGATAATAAATCAGCATTTGCAGTGCTTGCTAAACAGGCTGGTTTTCTCTTTTGTGGAGTACAGCTGAAGCATTTTCTGCAGAGTCCACTGTAAGCACTGCACATTGTTGCTAACAGATTTTTGGAAATGGGTGGCATTAAGTAACCTTTTACTGTTGCTAATTTTTCCAGGACTCTAACATTGAGCTAAGAAGACCTAATTTGGGGTTGGGACCCACAGTTTAAGAAGTAGTGGCCTACACCAGCTGAACTCCGCCCCTCAAATGGACCAGAAGTTGCTCCTGGAAGGACACATTTGACCTCAACAGATGAGGGCGAAATTGGCATCCCGTGTTGCCTTAGATTAATAGGAAGAAGCCAGGCAGCGGAAACTTCCCCCTGTGGGATGGGGACCCGGGTGAGCCGGGCGATGTGGGGTGTTGGGTGACAGGTTCCCCACACCCCTAAATGGGCAGGAGAGTGGAAGGCAGGAAAAAGAAATTCTGTTGTCCTGAACCACCAAAAGAATTCTTGCTTTGGGACAGAAAATAAAGTTTTTTCTTTCCACCATTTCATTTCTGAATGTTTCTAGAGACATAATCTAATACATGCTTACTCAGAAGTTAATCCCATTGCCTACAAAAGAACTTACTCCTTATTTTACTTCAACAGTATCCCTTATGTCTTTCTCCTGGTTGGACAGTAAGAGAAAAACTGAGAAGGAACTTGTGCATATACACACTGATTTCAACACCAAACTTATATGTGGGATCATGGGCATACTATGAGACATAGTTACTTTATTTATTTATTTATTTATTTGACTTGTATACCACTACTCCCAATTTGGCTTGGAGCGGTTTACAGCAGTAGATTTAAACAATACAATTAACTTTAAAATATAGTAAAACAAGAACAGACATAGTCTCGAGTTATTCACCCATCGAAAGCTTGTCGGAAGAGAAAGGTTTTACAGGCTTTCCGAAAAGCAAGTAGGTCTCGGATAGTTCGGGTTTCAACTGGCAAGGCATTCCATAAATAAGGGGCTACAATTGAGAAGGCCCTCTGCCTAGTAGAGATGATAAGTCCGGATGGGGTTGGTAGGGGGATAAGCGGGCCCTCAGGTACACCGCCTCCAGACCATATAAGGCCTTAAAGGTTAGTACCGGCACCTTGAAAGTAATCTGTTACTCAATCAGCAGCCAGTGCAGCTGTTGTAGAATTGGTGTGAAAGGACACCTTGCCGGCACCCTGGCGAGAAGACAAGCCGCCGCATTTTGCACCAGCTTCAGTTTCCAGATCACTGACAAAGGAAGGCCAATGTAGAGAGCCTTACAGTAGTCAAGCCTCGAGATGACCGTCGCCTGGATCACCGTAGCCAGGTCGTTCCTAGATAGGTAGGGAGCCAGTCGCCTAGCCTGACTTTAACTTTAACTTGAATTCATTGATGCAATAAAAATGAATTTCAACATATTAGTTAGAATAGAGGGAGCTGACCAACTTGGGATTGAAATGCAAACTCATCAATTCCGAAAGCAGCATTCTATTATGAACCAAATCCAGATCCATCCAAATTGGAATCTGGCCTGTTAAAAAAAGAACCACAGGGTTTAGTCTGCAAAGAAGTCTTTACTGCTGAACATGAATGATAGTGTTGCTAATTTGGCCTATTTGCTTCATAATTAACAGATAAGGAGAAATATTACACAATGATTCTATAGAAACCATTCGCTGTCACTTTGTTTTAATTAATGTTCATGTCAGGCATGTTTTGTGGGAATTTTATAAATTTTTGCTCTGCCTTACATAGAACTTCCATTCCTGCATTTCTGGGAATGCCCTAACTATAACTGAGCACTATAGTATCCCAGTGATGATAATAGGATAGATACAAATGCATGTTTGGAGGCCAGAGGAGGAAATGTTGTTTCTAATTCCCATAGCATCATTATAATACCTGAGAAAAATCCTCTGTCCATGCAATCATACCTAAGGGAGCATTGTACATTAAACAGACATTTCAAATCCAACAAAGCATATAGGTTGAAATGAAAACACTGAATATTAGCAGCTGTGCTTTCTTTCTAATGGTTGCCAGCTGGTAGATAAAACCTAAAACAATTAATTAGATTCCTACTGAATGGTTAGATGTACCTTGGACAACATTCTAGACCATGTATTGCCATAATTTCCTATGGCTCAAACAAAAAACAGTGAAGTATGGTAGGTGGGGAGGCGATATAGCCATAGTACATTGTCAATTATGCAGTTAAAGAACAGCTGTTGACAATGTGTTCTACAGACACCATGGTGTGCATGTAAACTGCAGACTTAATGCAGTTTGACATCACTTTATCTGCCATGACTCCATGCTATGGAATCATGGGAGTTGCAGTTTTACAAGATTTTTAGCCTTCTTCGCTGATGAGTGCTGATGCCTCACCAAACTATAACTCCCAGGATTTCATAACATTAAACTATAGCAGCAAAAGTAGTGTCAAATTGTATTAATCCTTCATTATACATGTACCTGGGGATTGCTTAAAAGACAAATCAACGGGTCTTAATGTAAATCAAGCCTGAGCTGTACCTGGAAGCCAAGGTGACTAAACTGAGACTGTCATATTTTGGACATAGCATGAAATGCCAAGACTCCCTAGAAAGGACATATTATGTTTGGTAAAGTAGAAGGCATTAGTAGTCTGACTTAGCCACGGTAGTCCACACTCTGGTTACATCCCATGTAGACTACTGCAATACGCTCTACGTGGGGTTGTCTTTGAAGACTGTCCAGAAGCTTCAAATGGTCCAACGAATGGCAGCCAGATTGTTAACAGCAGCAACGCTCTGGGAGAACACAACTCTCCTGCTGCACCAGCTTCACTGGCCCCCAGTCTGCTACCGGGAACAATTCAAAATGCTGGCTTTAGCCTATAAAGCCCTAAACCAGTGGTTCTCAGAAGGCCAGATGTTTTTGGCCTTCAACTCCCAGAAATCCTAACAGCTGGTAAACTGGCTGGGATTTCTGGGAGTTGTAGGCCAAAAACATCTGGGGACCCCAGGTTGAGAACCACTGCCCTAAACGGTTCTGGCCCAACTTACCTGTCCGAATGCATCTCCTCTTATGAACCCACCAGGACTTTAAGATCGTCTGGGGAGACCCTGCTCTCAATCCTGTTTTCGCCACAAGTACGTTTGGCAGAGATGAGAGACAGGGCCTTCCCAGTGGTGGCCCCTCGGCTATGGAATGCCCTCCCTAGGGATATTAGATCGGCCCCTTCTCTTTTAACATTCTGAAAAAAAAGTCAAGACTTGGCTTTTTGAGAAAGCGTTTGCAGATCAGTCATAGAGGAAAAAAACGGAACGACTGGACTATGTTATTGGATAATGTTTTTAACAAGGAGACGCAAACTGATACATGTTTTTACTGATTGATTGTTTTATCTAGTTTTATATTTAATTAACTGTTTTTTAATCGTATTTTATGTTTTTGATGTTGACTCTACACCGCCCTGAGTTGTCTGTGGGCTGAGAGGGGCAATATATAAATATAGTAAGTAAATAAATAGATAGATAGATAGATAGATAGATAGATAGATAAATAGTAAAAGAGGATTCCCGATGGATAGACTCAATCAAATCACAAGACCTGACTAAGACAGTTGAGGATGGGTTGACTTGGAGGATTCTCATTCATAGAGTTGCCATAAGTTGAAATCAATTTGATAGCAGTTAACATAAATCGACAGTGCAAAATGTGAGAGTATATGGGAGCATCATATCATGAAAATTGGGTTTGTTAAATACATGAAGGAGAAAGCAATGACTGTAATGCAGAGAAGTACATTAAAGGAGGGAGTGCCAATTATGAATGCCTCTATAGAGATATCAATTTTTGAGAGCAGTGGAGAGCGATGTATGGCCCTCTAGATACTGCAACTCCTAGCAGCTTCAGAGATTATATTCAAAGATGAAGAATGGTTGAAGCCATTTTGCCTATTCTTCTAGCAATATGTGAACACAGGCGCACGCACACACATACCAACCACATGTTGCGGCCAAAGCCCTCTGCCACCTTGGAGAACCTTGTATAAGTTGGTGCTAAGCCTGAAAAGAGTTGAAGACAGCATTACGTGTTAACTGGAATGTGAAGGGGAATGGTTGCTCTATAATATTCAATAAAGATGGTTTGGAATTTTTTCATTGCTTGGTGCAGTTCATAATGCCTGCCAAATGCAAGAACGCAATGATATAAAAATATATGAACTTGTGAAGATTTCTTTTTCATCTTGCCCTCTTTTTTCTTTTAACACTGCATCTATTCCACAGTCTATATTTCCTTTCCCACCTCTATTCTAAAAGAAACTGTTTGGGCAGGTTTCTGCCACCTCTTAGCAATTAGGCTCTTGTAAAGTGCATTTTAATAACACTTTCAAAATAGTGGTTTGGATTTCTTCAGTAGAGACAGTAAACATTAAACGATATTCTCACTCCCATGTGTAGCCCTGGTCTAAACTTTGTTATTATTTGTGGGAGTTTTATAAGGCCATGTATCTTCAATTATTCTGAAATCCATGTCTCTCACACCAGAAATGTGTTCACATGGTCTAAGATCTGTTCCTGGTAAACCAAAATCCCTATGCTAACTTTAGGAGCAATTTAATTTTTTAAAAAATATAACAAATGTGTATATACTCAGATAATAGTATAATGGCCACCCCCGGTGGTGCAGTGGGTTAAAGCACTGAGCTGCTGAACTTGTTGACTGAAAAGTTGCAGGTTCGAATCCGGGGAGTGGTATGAGCTCCTGCTATCAGCCCCAGATTGTGCCAACCTAGCAGTTCGAAAACATGCAAATGTGAGTAGATCAATAGGTACTGCTGCAGGGAGAAGGTAATGGCACTCCATGCAGTCATGCCGGCCACATGACCTTGGAGGTGTCTACAGACAATGCCAGCTCTTCGGCTTAGAAATGGATATGAGCACCAACCCCCAGAGTCTGACATGACTGGACTTAATGTCAGGGGGAAACCTTTACCTTACTTATGCAACGTGCAGTCATTGAATTCTTGACAGCAGAAGGTGTCATCCCAAAGGAGATTCATCAGAGAATGCAAGCTGTTTATGGTGATTGTGTTGATGTGAGTACTGTGCGTCATTGGGCGACTAAGTTTAAAGATGTTGAGGTGACACCTTCTGCTGTCAAGAATTCAATGACTGCATGTTGCTTAAGTCCCATTGACCAACCATCTGCACAGGGTTCCATACTTCGCACTTTAACAACACAACCATTCAATGCTAAGGCTTCCCACCAAAATGGATCTGTAGAGGAGAGTCTACTGAACAAGCCAGTACCTGCCACATACTGGTACTGCCATCTGTTGAGGAGTTACAAAGGTGGAGGCATTGCTTTTTATTCAACCCTTGTACATAGTCAAGTCTTTTCATTACTGGTATATTCCAAATTAGATGAACTGGACATGACATGGGGATTTATGCCTAGTATCTTCTTTGGTCATCATCATAACCATCATCATCATCATCATCATCATCATCATCTCACAGCTTTAGTGTTCTGGTACGGCTGTACCAGGAGCTCCAATTTTATTTGCTTTGTATTAAATGTTTGCTTGCAGTCCAAGATGTCAGGGTTCTGCAGATAGGTGGCTTCCTTTGGTTGCAGTCATAGGGCAAGTCACCTGTCCATCATCGTTAAGTTTTGGTTCCGCCCCTTGCTCAGGGCAATTGGGAAGGGAAGGGAGCCATTTTTAGTTAGTCTCAGCAAGGAAAGCTAATGTACAGGACGTGTGCAAGCTTCCCCTGTACAAAAGCTTCAACCCTTAAGACTTTCCGGGGGAAAACAGTCTTAAGAGCATTCAAGACCTTCCGGGGGGAAACAGTCTTAAGAGTCTCCAAGGATTTCCAGGGAAACAGCCCTAAAGACCAAAGAACCCCAGCTGGAGAATATCTAAGCCTTTACTGGTAGGTCCACTCGGTGCTTCGAGATGCAGTTCGACCCGGTAGTGGAGCCCACTTCAGTAAGGGTTAGATTACAGTCAGCCTGGGAGAAGTTAAAAAGGGGATTTTCCTTTAAAGTAAAGAAGAAGTTATTGAAGACAGTTGCCTGTCCTTCGTGGGCAAGTTTAGGAAGCCACCAGCTGCATAAAGCCTGGAATCATTTGTTTAACTTTACTGAAGACGAGAGAAGTTTCTGTTTGATTGTTCATTAATAAAGAACTTTGTTATACTTCACAAGCCATCTAAAGATCATTTGTGGTGGAAAACCTCTGAGAACTTCTCTTTGGGCCCCCTGGCTTCCCGCTGGGCAAAGGTTGCATGTCCTGTTTCAAAGGAAATTCTTTACAGGCCCAGTGCGCAACAGAACATTTAGAGTTAATCAGATGGAGACTTTGGCATTGTGGTATTTCTTTCACAACATTTTTTCCAACTAAAATCACCCCTTCTAGTTGTTGGTTAGGACTCATTCCCATCTCATCTTTGCTGCTCTCTGCGGGACATGGAGCTCCCTGTTAGCACCTGGCTGCTTTGGCCATGCTATGACCAGTCTGGCCCACAAATGCTCCAGGCTGGCCCTTACATTAGTAACCAGTGTAGACTCACCTACATCTACTCTGGTACACTATTACACATCATAATAATATTATTCATAACATTAGGATGCCTTATTTGATCAACATCCAACCTGAAATATGCATCCTCTGCCCTCAATGCCTCTCTGCATTCTACATAGTTCAAATGGAACAGACCTTAAGTAAGGGAATAAATGGATGCAATCTTGCATTACAAATGGCAATACCTTAAAACCAATATCAGAATGTTACAGTCTTCCAAGGCATTCAGTGATTGATTTCAAAGTAGCTGTAGAACAAAGGAATTTAAAGTGAAGATTTATGATAGCTGAATTGGGATATATCAACAAATTTCAGTCTATTTGCAGAGGTCTGAATAGGGGTAATGGCTGCTCAGCAAACTACATTGATTAATATATTGGTTTTTGTTACAGTAGCATATATATCAAAATAATCTTCAGTATAGAATTGACTTCAAAGAACAAACTTCCCTGATAGTATAATGCCTTGTTTTCACACTTTAGACAATTGCTGGTTTCACAGCTAGCAAATCTCTGCATTAGCCTGAAGGTTTAGGGTAAGTTCTTTAAAGATTTATAGCCAACATGATAATTGTACTTTTCTGTATCCGATTTCATCCATAGCCATGTAACTGAATTTATACCTGAAGTCTGAATGTTGTGCTTCATCAGTGTATCTGAGCCGGCACATTATAAATCCATAGGGTTCATATTAAAAACAGTTTCTTGGCTTCAGGCTGTGCAAGAGAAGTCCCAGACATTTGCCTCCTGAACAAAATGTTGGTACTTCTTGTGCTCAGCCATTAATGTTATAAAATCATTATAGCATATATATAGCTTTCTTCGATTTCCATGAGTAAGGACTAATATCTATCAGTCAAATAAATATAATTGCTGATTTCTCATGCAACTTATTCAATACACTAAACTCTGTGTATTCTAATTTTAACATACACTGATGTATTGTCTTAGGTATTATAATTTTTTTTCCAAATTCAGCCATTAATCTGAAAGAGGAAGAAGCTTATACGCAGTTAAAAGAATAGTTAGAGATAAACACTGACCCCCCTTCAAATGATGAAATATCATGCGTTCTCACTGCTGTCATTTATTATTTTTAGCTCATTTCTTCTGTGTAAACAGCAGCTGATAAAGAAACAAATCATCTTTTTTTTCAGGAGAAAAACAAGTCTTGGAACAAGATACAAAAGTTCTTATTAATCATATCCCGAGCTCTTCGGATTACCTGGGAAGGAATCCCACTGGAGCATTGCAGCACACCCAAATACCTGGGAGTTACTCTGGACCGTGCTCTGACGTACAAGAAGCACTGCCTGAATATCAAGCAAAAAATGGGCACTAGAAACAATATAATATGAAAGCTGACTGGCACAACCTGGGGATCACAAACAGACACAGTGAAGACATCTGCCCTTGCGCTATGCTACTCTGCTGCTGAGTACGCATGCCCAGTGTGGAACATATCTCACCACGCTAATAAAAGTAGATGTGGCTCTTAATGAGACATGCCGCATTATCACGGGGTGTCTGTGCCCTACACCACTGAAGAAATTACACTGTTTAGCCAGTATTTCACCACCTGACATCCGCCAGGAAGTAGCAGCCAATAGTGAAAGGACCAGTGACATCTCCAGCTCATCCCCTGTTTGGGTATCAGCCAGCACGTCAACGCCTTAAATCAAGAAATAGTTTTCTAAGATCTACAGAGACACTCGCTGGAACACCTCAGCAAGCGAGAGTCCAAAAGTGGCAGGCTCAAACCCGGAACCTCAATCAATGGCTGATACCAAATGAGAGACTCCCCCCTGGGCACACAGAAAACTGGGCGACTTGGAAGGCGCTGAACAGACTGCGCTCTGGTACCACGAGATGCAGAGCCAACCTTAAGAAATGGGGCTACAAAGTGGAATCCAAGACATGCGAGGGTGGAGAAGAGCAAACTACAGACCACCTGCTGCAATGCAACCTGAGCCCTGCTACATGCAAAATGGAGGACCTTCTTATAGTAACACCAGAGGCACTCCAAGTGGCTAGCTACTGGTCAAAGGACATTTAATCAACTACCAAGCTTGCAAACTTTGTGTTTTGTTTGTTTGTTTGTTTGTTTAAAATGCAATACAACTGTTTGGTTTGCTCCTGACATGATAAATAAACAAATCTCCCCAATGGGGACTCAGAGTGGCTAACATGAGGCCGAGCCCTTCTAAAAATACAATACAGCACAGTAGATATGTCTACAAAGTGGGATTTTAGGACCACCTTGACAGTGAAACAGATACGTAATTATAGCTACAACTGAGCAGGTGGGAGATGTATAGATGTGCTTCAGATTATTCTGAAAAGCCCTGCCGGAGGAAGCAATAGCAACTTGCATATAGGTTCAAACAATGAAGTTGCCTCAACTGCAAGTCCAAGTTGTTATTTGAGAAATTTCAAAAGACTCGGCTTAGAAGGTGTAACAGGTGGCCCGGTCTAAGATTGCTCCAGCGTATGTCATCCGAGGACATCAACTTTCAGATAGATCTAATCAGCTCCTCGGGGATCTACCACTAGTTCTCTGGAAACTGGAGCTCAGGAGGATTTTGTGTGTGGTCTTTACTTCTGTGTCCTTGTTAGCCCTTGCAAACTGACACATATCTTAGACATAGTATCAGGTTTGTTTATTTGGTTTTTTAAATTGTAGAATCTTTCTTTTCCCCCACCCCTTCTGAAAAAGTGCACAATGGATCATTAATATTTCATTGCCGATCTCATTTTTCAGGTTTTAGTTTAAAGGTAACCATAGCACACATGGGCATTCATTATTAATGACTGAACAGCACAGTAGCTTCTTGGGACTCTCTTCTTTCCTTTAGATGTTAGCCTCATATGAGCGGTGCTGCTGTCAGTGGAAAACAACTTTGATATTGTTTTAAGTGTGAGAAACTGGCTAATGTGATGACAACCTAGACCAGGACGATGTAAGCAGCTCCTAATGACGGATGGGACCATGTTTAAGAGTGACACCAAGGGTGAGGGTGAGAGGCAGCCAAGGAAAGTCCGATTTCGAATTGCATCTTCTCACAGTGGGAGAGTGCTAAAGGAAGTGTATGCGGATGGAGAAATATATGATTCCCTGGACTCTGAGTGCACCAGCAGTTCAGAAACGGACCCAAACAGCCGGCTGAGCGAAACTGAGGGACAGCACAATGGAAACCTAGGTTCTGAATGTGATGAAAATGAGAATGAGAATAACATGCTCATTTTCATGAGAGCTGCCAAAGAGAAGGGATTTGGCATGAAAAGAGTCAACATCCTTAGCAAAAATGGTACAGTTAGAGGAGTCAAGCATAAAGTCAGTGCTGGTCAAGTCCTCTTTGACAATTTGACAAAAGTGTTCGAGGTAAGTGCAGTAGTTTTGCTCCTAGGCTACAACAATATTCCATCTCCTGTTTTGGATATCTTAAAATACATGTTTTGCTTTGTTTGCATGCTCAAAACAACATCTTTCTGAACTTATTTATTAATAATGCCCAGACATGAATTTTGAGACATTTTCTTTTCGCAATTTTTGATCCAGAACTCCTCACCAAACATTGATGTTTTGTATTTTGTATTTAAAGCAAACAAAATAAAGTAAATAATTGAGACCCCACTTAATGTATATTTGAGGCCAGTTATTTACATGAGCAATGCTCAACTAGTTGAAAACAGGCTTAATTTTACTCAAAAGGGAATATTTCAGTGGCCCCTAAAAAGACCATCAACATCGAATTGTTTTCAAGCAATTGAGCTTTTAAAAAATCTTTGTTGGATGTGGGTCTTATTTGATCATGACACATGTTTTAGGCTCGCCAATGAAGTCTGTGCTTCAACTATTATCCCCAGAAATATTGTCTCATTTGCCAACGTAAGGGCAACAGCATCACAGTCTAAGATGGAGTCAAAAACATTGAGGCAAGCTGGAAGGCAAGTTTATGCTATACAAATCCAAATGGTCCTGTGTATGGTAAAGACAGCAGTAACAGTCTTCAGAGTACAACTTGGTTATAAATGTTTACACTTTTTAGTAGATAATACATATATTTAACATTTGTGATCCTTAGGAATGTGGTAGAAATGATGGGGAAATCACAGGTAAATGGCATGTCCCTGTAAATCCTATGATCAGGATCAAAAAGTCCACCTTAGGGTCTGATAGCAGCCCAGTCAAAGCAATAGGGATTTTTGTTTTTCAGTGGTAGCTCACGCTGTGTTACAATACGTCTTTCAACCTTCCCCCCCCCCCCCCCCCCCCCCGGGCCATCTTTCAAAAGCGATATGCCAGGTGGCATTGGAGCTGGTCTCCAAGAACACAGACCGAGTGACTCCTTTGGTATAAGAAATTGGTATGATGTTTCATGGATCCTGGCCATTTTATGAATAGCGGGCAAAATACCCAGTCATTATCCACCATGCACATCATTTGTCAATGGAGCTGAGACCAAAGATATGCAAACCAGAGGATTACAATTGGCACATCTGTCATTGGAGGTGGGCTGTTTCACTCTATGTTAAACAGGGTCATATACAGATTTATTAAGGTCCATAGACACATCATATTGAAAATGTTTCCTTTTAATCTTAGACGCAGTGCTCAGAGAGTTTACTTTCAGGGGGTACAACGTCCAAAAACCTCTAGGTAATAGCCATGCTGAGATCTGTAGTCTAAAAACTAACATTTTCACACTCTGCCCAGATGTGTTGTAGTTACTTCCCAAGTGTCTTGTTGTTCCTCAGGACTTCCTCAGACAAGACCCATTTCCAAAAAATGAGGAAGCAAGTTATAGGTTGTGTCTCCCCAGAAGAATATTGTTGTTGCTGTTATTTATTCAGTTCATATCTAGTCTGTTTTCATAAGAGCTCAAGACAAAGAATGTTCCGTGTAAATGTCCTTGTTGTTGTTATTACAGACAGAAATAATTATCTGAATTTTTTTTACATACATTATCTTACGAATCCTTGTAATTTTTCCAAGAAAGATCATTATTGTTATCCTCAGCTGGAACTGATGGTTTGTTGCAAGGTTAGAATAGAAATACATTTTGGACTTCAGCCAGTGAATCAACTACTCCCTAAAGTTGGAAGCAGCTCTAGGGACACTTACATTGGACATATCCCACTGAAATAGGGTTTTGTGACCCTAGTGTGTTTTGTAGCACTGTGTGGCAGAAAGGCTAAAGAAACTGTAAAATTACAGCTCCTATGGGTTGTTGTAGGTTTTTTTGGGCTATATGGCCATGGTCTAGAGGCCTCTAGACCATGGCTATATAGCCCGAAAAAACCTACAACAACCCAGTGATTCCGGCCATGAAAGCCTTCGACAATACAGCTCCTATGACTTTATAGCATTGGTCATGGCAGTTAAAGTGGTGTCAAACTGTATTAACTCTACAATGTATATGCACTCTCAGGGAGTGGAGCATCTGAACTGATATGAAGGGTAATTTTCTGCAACTAAAATCCATGGGGCACAATCGTGCTAGCTGGATTGTGTCCATTTTTTACATGTAGAAGATAGTAATTTCTCTTAAGACATAACAAGCTTACACATTAAATCAATCTAAATTTAAAGTATACTTTCTTTCTTATCATGCTTTCCTTTCAGTAAACAATGAATGCTATGCGCACATCATGTCAAGCTCTAATATCACGGAATATATGAAATCCTGGTTTCAGTTTCTGAAAATGGATTAAGAATGGAAATATGCATATCACATTTCCAGTTTTTTATTACACATTTTCGCAAGGTTAATCAGATTATTTAATTTAAAAATATATGTGTATGCTTGCTGAGATGAAATGTTAACAGCACAATTCCGTGTCTCCCTTTTTACTTTATTGAATTGTTTTACTCCTAGGCAAGTGTGTATAATAGCAGTGGGGAACCTATGGTCCACTCAAAATTAATTGAGCTATTATTCCTATGATCCTTCATCCCTGAAAAGTCTGCCAATGGCTGTTGGGAAATGGAATCCAAGTACATTTGCCATGAGTGCCTGCCTCCCACTGTCAAAATCTGATTCAGAAAAATGCCAGTGGCTGTTTTGATAGAAAAGCATTATAATAAAGTTTCTCACCAGAGAACTACATCAATGATAAAAATCATACAGCGCGGAGAAGGAGATTTGGGAGTCAACAACAAACCCCACCCCCACCCCCTCCATCCCTAACCTTAGTTTCTCCAACTATACTCAAAGTTTTTCCTATGACCACACCTCCCCCAACTAAATCACTCACCCTCCCCAAGTTTTTATTTATGTAAACACAGAAATGCATTCAATAAAACGATTTTTTAAAAAAAGGTTCTCACCTGTTATAGAAAAGCATAATCGAATATCAGCTTATTCTGTATGCTTAGATTGCAATCTGAGAGTAAATTATATTTATTTATTTATTTATTTATTTATTTATATCCTGCTTTTATTAAATGCTAATGTTTAATAGAAAAATAAAACAGAAATCTTAAATCACTATCTGGACTATATGAGGAAAGGTTTAAGGAATCGAACATTTTTAGCATGGTAAGCAGAAGACTGAAGAATAAACTTTTTACAGAATGAAGAGTGAAAAATTGTTCTCTGCTGCTCTTACAGAATGAAGAGTGAAAAATTGTTCTCTGCTGCTCTAGAGCAGTGGTTCCTAACCCTTTTTTGACCAGGGACCACTCAACCAGGGACCACTTTGACCAGGGACCACTCTCCAACATTAGTACCAAAAGAGTTAGGAATCAGGTTTTGATCAACTTTGGATTCGGTTTGGTTATTTGGGGTGCTGATTCAGTAAATTGCATTGGGTAGACCATATCAGCTCTAGTTTCTGATACAGAATATATGTCAACCAGTAGTCGCCATCTACTCACCCACAGAAAACCATATTTAATAATGTAGAGCTGATGTGGTAGTAGTAAATTTTAGTGGGTAGTCAGCCTCTCCCCTCCCAACATCCCTGTTGTCTTGGCACTATAAGAGGGTTTCACAAGACCAGTTGCTCTCGTTACCACGTGGTTTCGTGGCAACGGTGTAGTAATAGTGAGGCCGTGGACCATATTTTTTGTTCTTGCAGACCATTGTTGGTCCACGGACCACAGGCTGGGAACCACTGCTCTAGAGGGAAGAACTTGGTCTAATGGTTTCAAGTTATAGGAAGATAGATTATGTTGGAACATCAGAAATAATTTCTTGACATTAAGAGGAACAAGTTACCTGGAAAGGTGGTGGGTTCTGCCTTTGGAGATCTTGGAGTCTGGGCAGCTACCTTTTTGAGATGGTGTAGCTGGAGAATCTGCATTGTCTAGGGCAGGGGTCTGCAAACTTTTTAAACAGAGGGCCAGGTCACAGTCCATCAAACTGTTGGAGGGCCGGATTATAATTTGAAAAAAATATATGAATGAATTCCTATGCCCACTGCACATGTCTTATTTGTAGTGCAAATAACACTTAAAAACAATACAATAATTAAAATGAAGAACCATTTTAACAAATATTATATATATATGTAATTATTATATATATAATTATATAATATATATAATTATTATATATTATTATATAATATTAGTATTAGTATTATATATAATATATATATAATACTTATTATAATAATAAGTATTATTATAATACTTATTAGTATTTCAATGGGAAGTGTAGACCTGCTTTTGGCTGATGAGATAGGATTGTTGTTGTTGTTGTTATTGTTGTTGTTGTGTGCTTTCAAGTCATTTCAGACTAAGGTTGACCCTAAGCGAGGGCTGGGTAAATGACCTTGAAAGGCCGTATCTGGCCCGCGGGCCTTAGTTTGAGGACCCCTGGTCTAGGGGTTGGACTATGGGACTCCTTCCAACTTCATGATTCTGTGATTAAATGTGTAGATGTGGATAAAGCTATACTAAAAATAAACAACATCCTCACCTATCCCTGAGGGTTGTATAGAATGAACTGGGGATGCACAAGCACAGAGTTGTTATAATGAGTGCAGCCAGCTCGTAAGAAGAACCGTTTCAGATCTCAGTGTAATTGATGTCCAACTACCATTATTTGTAAAGAATATTTATCTAGAGGATTTTTGTCTGCACAGTGTTCTGTAGAGTCCATCCACTCCTGAGTATTTTAAATATATCCCATCTGGTAGTTTAGGGCCATTGAGAAAAGCAAGGTGATCCTGCTGTCACATTGTATCCAGAGAGGTCTGTGATGCTGCAGGATGACAAAGCAAAGACCTGCTGTGTTATTCTATTGCTGCCTAAACCATAGGGACACTTGTGGTACTTTCAAAGGCCAGAGAGAAGGGTGAAACGAAAAGTGGAGCTAAATAGCAACAAGTACAGCTTGTACCAATGCAGTTAGGACTTAAATATATGCAAAATGATTCTTCACAGCAGCAGGAACTGGCGATAATACACTCATCTGAACATCACTGAGTAAATTATCACCTGGATTGGGACAGAACAGCATTGTTTCTGTTAAAACGACAATGAATTCCCAACTTTCTGGGCACAGTGGACTGCGGTGATGTAAAAAAATGAGCCTGACCTTTCTTGTCACATCAAAGGCAATACTTTTCGGTGAAGAAAGTTAACACATCATGCTGAGAGCTATGGCATGTGCAAATGAGGAATATACATGTAGAAATCAACCTGATTATGCTGTGTAATTCCTTCTAAACCCTACTGGCATCTGCCCCAATGAAAGCTTTCTGTTTGAAGATTTTTTTGCTTTTTAACAAGCTCCACAAATCTTATTAAATGCCAAGTGAGCCCATCTACATTTCACCCTTGGAGAATATTTATAGAAGGAAGCAGGCATCTGATTTCAGAACCCTACCAATAACAAGTACACTGAATATCTGAACCAGCCAGAGGTATATTGATTTCGGCCGTTCTTCCACAAGGGCTGCTAATGCCAATATCCTAGATTTTACTGTAAATGAGTTTCTGCAAGGACCCATATGCCTAATGCTGCCTTTTAATTCCCTCTAAATGACTTTGGGCACATATTTCTGTTTCCAAGAACAACAATCTCTCAGGAAATTATTGAAGGCAGGAAAAAATGCTGCAAATACAGTCTGCAGTGGCAGGAGCTAGCTGTTTTTCTGATTAGCTGATGTTATCTGGAAAGACAACAGAAGGAATGCAACAAAGAAAAGAACAATTGCTGTTTTACTTGGAAGAAAACATGTAACAGTTTCCCCTCTTTGGTGATTTTAGATATGAACATATTGGGGGATAAAGTGCATTTTTTAAAAGTCAGTGTACAGAAATTCATAGTTTTTAAAATGTTGTTTCTCATATGATTCAGTGTGAAGTTTTTTGAACTTCCTCCTTTAAAAGGGAGGGAAAGACATTGGATAGTGCAGATTAGATTGCCCTTATTGATGCAACCAAATTGAATACATTGGTCTTTGACCAATATATTATTATTATTATTATTATTATTATTATTATTAACACGATATGAGGATTTAAAAATCGAACTGCAAAGACTCTGGCACAAACCAGTAAAGGTGGTCCCAGTGATGATCAGCATACTGAGTACAGTGCCTAAAGACCTGGGCATGCACTTAAACACAATCGGAACTGACAAAATTACTATCTGCCTTATGACTGACCAGGAGTGCCTCTGTCTTGTCTGGATTTAGTTTCAGCTTGTTGGCTCTCATCCAGTCCATTACTGATGACAAGCACCAGTTCAGGACCAGAACGGCATCCTTGGCATTTGGTGGAAAGGAGTAATAGAGTTGGGTGTCATCTGCATAAATTTGGCCCCGAACTCTAAAACTTCAGATAATCTCTCTCAGAGGTTTCATGTAAATGTTAAACTGCATGGGGAACAGAATTGAACCCTGAGGGATCCCACAGGCCATCAGCCAGGGAGTCGGACAGGAGTCCCCCAGCTCCACCATTTCGGTCCACTCCTCCAGGAAGGACTGGAGCCATTGCAGAACAGTGCCCCCAAGCCCCATTCCAGAGAGACGGCCCAGAAAGATACCATGGTTGATGGTACTGAAAGCCGCTGAGAGGTCCAGGAGAACCAGCAGGGACAGACTCCCCCTGTCTAGCTCTCTTCATAGATCATCCACCCAGGTGACCAATGCCGTTTCAGTTCTGTAACTAGGCCTGAAATCAGTTTGAAATGGATCAAGAAAATCAGTGCCTTCCAAGAAACTCTGGAGTTGCGAGCCCACCATCTTCTCTAGAACTTTGCCCAGAAAGGGAAGATTTGATACTGGCCTGTAGTTGTTCAACTGAGTGGGATCCAATGCTAGTTTCTTTAAGAGAGGTCTCACTACGGCGTTCTTGAATCTAATTGGCATTATGCTTTGGGTCAAGGAGGTGTTCACCAGCACCTTCACCCACTCGGCCAGTCCCCCCCGGCTGATTTTGTGATGGCAGATCGGTTAGGATCTGGCACTAAACACACTTCTAAATAAAAATCAAAATATGGTACAGAAATTCAGGGTAAAGGAATTCAAAGTTTATGCTGTCGCACGCTGGGCCTGTGCATCAGACTGTAGACAGGACATAAATTCTGTGTGCCCAACGGGACACCGGGGCTGCCTCAGATTAAAGGCCTTTGGATTTCCTTAAAACAGAGTCTTTAAATTGCTCAAAGGTTCAACAAAGTTTTTATTAATGAAAACAAACAGGCACTTCAAGGCTTTCTTAACAGTCTATTGGCTCTCTCTCTCAATCTTGTCCACAGGGAACAGGCACTATCTTCATAAATGGTATTTTAACAAACGGGGAAATCCTTAATTTCTAATCTGGGCAGTCTGTCTAATCTGGGAGCCCCTACACCTGGTACCAACTGCTTCTGGCTTCCACGAGTGACCCTTACCAAGCAGAGCTTTGTAGACCTCCAGGGGAAAAGGAGTTCAGGTTTCAGTGATGGCTGACTGAAGTCCCTCCGCAAAGGAGCTGTAAGGCTGTATGATCCTCGGCCAAGCTGTGGGCTGTATAACCCCGGCCAAGCTGTAGGCTGTATATCTCCCTGGCCAAGCCATAGAAGACGAAGCTTTCTACAAGAGCTCTTGGTATTATGTCCTGCATGAAAGGCTTCTCTGTGTGGACTGAACCCAAACTGGCTCCTATTCCCTCCAAAACCCAAAAAGGGGGCGGGACCAGGGAACCTAACTATAATTGACAGGCGACTTGCCCTATGATTGCAGCCAAAAGAAGCCACCTATCTGCAGAGTCCCTGAAACTTAGGACTACAAACAAACATTCAATGCAAAGCAAACAAAATTGGAGCTCCTGGTACTGCTGTACCTGCACAAAGTTTTTTAAATGTTGATTCTCATATTATTCAGAGTAAAGCTTTTTGAGCTTCTTCCTTTAAAAAGGGAGGGGGGAGACATCAGGTAATGCAGATTTGATAGGAGCCCCTGGTGGCGCAATGGGTTAAACCTTTGTGCCGGCAGGCCTGCTGATCAAAAGGTCGGCAGTTCAAACCCGGGGAGTGGGGTGAGCTCCCATTTGTTAGCTCCAGTTTCTCATGTGGGGACATGAGAGAAGCCTCCCACAGGATGGTAAAACATCCGGGCATCCCGTCCTTGCAGATGGCCAATTCTTTCACACCAGAAGCGACTTGCAGTTTCTCAACCAAGTTGGCTCCATTGGTCTTTGATGCCATTGTATTCATCATGTGATGGTGGGTTGGTTGGAATCTGGTACTAAACACACCTCTAAATTTTAAAAAAAAATCAAAATATGGTATCACATCAGTGCACTGAAAGAATGTCTGATATGTATCATGACCAAAGAGAGGAAATTAGGTTTGGCTGCTCCCCCTAAGATTCTGTCAGATCCATTGAAGTGACTTGTTTTCCTTCAGAAATCAAATATCACAGAGATTTGGCATGCCAGTCCTTTTCACCTTCTTTTTCATAACGTCTGTGTCCCAAAACGGGAGTGTTCAATCTTTTGAGCAAGTCATTCTAGTGATGCACGGATGGGAGTGCAATTTCCCCCCTTCAGACTTCCCTTGTGATTACTGATGGTGTCTGGACTGGGAAAGGTTGCTATAGCAACCGTTCCCCCCTCATCCCCTTTTGCTTGCTTCAACAAGGAGGGGAATGCAGTTTCCATGACAACATCTTTCCACATCCTCTCGGTGTGAACTGAAGCACTACAAAGAAAAAGGTGATGTAACGGTCCCTAGGTAGTGCGCTTTTCGTTTGAGGGGCTTCAGAATGAGGTTCTGTCACTATTGCGCATCCTGCTTTCGCAGATCAACAGGATACTTGGCTCCTCTCAAAAAATGATTGCTTTTCCTTTCTAAAGTCAGGAGAAGCATTCTTCTTTAGTGGATGTGAATGTGATACTTGGAGCTCAGAAATGCCGTTTCAAACTCCAGTTTGTGTTGGAAAATCCACATTAGGCCTTTAGCAGACCAACCAAAAGGATGTTCAAGTGTGTGAGGTCCCTTCTACACTATTATCTGATTAGAACTGGATTATATGGCAGTGTAGACACATATAATCCAGTTCAAATCAGATAATATGAATTATCTGCTTTGATAATCTGGATTATATGGCAGTGTAGAAAGGATCTGACAGCTTCAGATCTCCTCATCATATAAGGCTTTATTATTTATTTATTTTTTTTTTACAAAAGTTGCATCTACTCTACCATATAATTCAGTGTGGTATCGCATTAGTTTGGTGTGTTCCCAAAATACACACAGGTTAATGCGATTTAACTGTTGCACTCCAGGACAGGATTAATCCTCTGACTTTAAACACCACATGTTGAATAGGAAAAAAAACATCCTTTTATGTAAAAGGATGGATAAGTAAAAAAAACCCAGTAAAGCAAAAAGCACTTTAAAGAAATGAATAAATCCAATTAGGTAAAAAGATAAGCAGGAGCAAATTAGTCCAAGGCAGAGTTCACCAAAGTCCATAAAAGCAAAGTCCATACAACTCTAACACAATCCAAGAAATCGGGAATACATTGATCCAAGGCTTGGGTAAGCAATCATGAAATCCAGGAATCAAAACCATGAACAAGAAATATCTTAGCACGAATCTTTAAAGCATGGCTTCCATGAACAAGGACAAGAACTTGGCGTGATACTAAATGATGCTCCATGTGACTGTACATCCCAAACTTGAGACTTTTATCCCCTCGGTTGTTTTTGAATTTTTTATTATTTTTTCCATGCAGATAACAAAACAATACAATACGAACCTTAGCCATCTAAAAGATAATATCGAAAACTGATTACAATTTTTATGGCTAGGATACTGGTTCCAATTGTGCTTCCCTTTACCGTATATCTTGATTAATTACCCCTTTAAACCACCCACACACCCACCCTTACCACCCACTCACCCACCCTTACCACCCACTCCCCACCTCCCTCTCACCCCCCATCTGGGTTGCTTGAATCAGTACATTGTTTTAATTGTCTGGAAGGCCTGATTTAAAGTCCTATCTTTTCCTTCCATTTTGTCGATTAAACAAGACAATTTCCTAAACCAATTTTGTCTTGACTGAATATTCAAATATTTATTTTTCTTTTCATAGATGAAATCATTAATTAAATATTCAGAGAGATAAGACTACCAGGTTTTCAGGTCCCACCTTGTTTTATCTTTCCAACCTCTGGCGATTATGGCATGTATAGCGGCTATCATAAATTTCTATATATCTGACCATTCGTTGTTTCCCTCCTTTACCTCTATGGTGAGGGACAGAAACTGAGCTTTATTTCAATGTAGTTTTTGCCCTATTATTTCCTCTATTACTTCTCTAACAGTATTATAATATTTTTGGATTTCAGAGCAGTCCCACCACATGTGTGAAAAAGTACCAGTCTCCCCGCATTTATGCCAGCATTTGTTAAAAGTGTTTTTCATAATGTGAGCCAATTTCTTTTGTGTTTCTTTGATTCTTAGATGTTTAATTTTTTGAGTTTTATTGATCCAGGAGTTTACTAAGTTTTCATTAAAGTTTATATCCTGTTTCCAGGCCTCTACTAAAGTTTGTTTTGTATTATAGGATAAGGCTATTAGTTCCTTATATATTTCCCCTATAATGCCTTTCTCTTTTTCTATTTTCCAGCCTATTATTCTATCCAATGCGGCATCTGATGTTTCTTTCTTTTTCTTGTGCTCTCTGCGACAAGCCTAACCAAGCTATCCAATACTTTGAGCCACATTTGTCCTTTATCTTATCCCATTTTTTAATATCTTCATTGGATTCCAAGAGGTCTCCTACCTTCTTTACTCCATTCTCTTTCAGGGACCTGATTAAATTCCTAAATGTTTTATCTTTATTTTCCAGGGTTTCTAGCAGAAAGGGATCTATTTTATTTATTTGTAATTTATTTTATCCCCTCGTTAGCTAGGTCACTTTAGGTCAGAAATTGGTTTCTCTTTAATTGAGGCTTTGTTATTGTTTTCTGTCAAAGCCTGGCAGAGCGCTGAAGCCATTGCTCGGCTCTCCTGTTTTGACTAATCTCTTCTCGTCTATCTCTGGGCTCGTTATCTACTTGCTCGTTAACTTTTGCAGCTGGTTCAGGTGTGGAGTTATTTTCATGTTCTCTCTCATGAGAATTTTCTGGTAACAATTCAGAAAGCACACCATCATCCCCACACCCCTCAGGGACAGTCTCACGGGAAACTACAGGGATCTCCTGGTCATTCTCTTCATCAACATCACTGAACAAACCATTGCCATCTTGAAACTCATCTTGAACCTCATTAACATCATTCCCCACATCCAAAGCACCCTGATCCTGAAAGACAATCACAGGCTGAACTCTAACATTAACTCAGGCTAAACTACTCAATGTAGTTGCATTTTGGATTTTTTAAAAGACATCAGGGAGAGTCAGGATTTTGACCTTCTTCCATGTTGGGGAAGTGGGAAAAGCTATCCCACATCGCACACTCTCTGGACTCAAGCAGCCTAGGGAGGTGAGATGGCAATCACTAACTGTCTTCTCCACTTATATTTTTCTCCAGGAGAAGATGGTAAAAGTAGAAACTTCCTCTTCCTGAGGAAAAGTAGAAACTTCCTCTTCCTGATTCTGAGCCATGAGGCTGGCAAAGGAATCTGGGAAGAGCAGGAGGGATGCTGCTGATCTTTCCAGGTTTCTTTGCCAGCAATATGGCATGGAACCAGAGAAGGAGGTAGGTGGTTTTTTCTTTATTCTCTGGGGGGGGGGGGGGAATCGCTGGTGTGGGGAGATAGAAATCAAGCCCACGTTTAACCGCCTTCAGCACGACTGGGCTTTCAGGCTGGTGTCCCACTGCCAGGCAGTTCAGGACATCCTTGTGTGGCCCCAGTGTGATTAAGAACCAGCATTTTTAATGCCTGTTGAGCAGCATTATGTACCTATATAGAGGGCCAAAAGGAGGGAAGGGACTGAAATACGAAAATCATAAAGTCTACATGGTGTCCTTCTGAGATGGATTATGGAGGAAGGGACTGCAGGCATTTCAAATGAGTTTCTCAGGTGATGTGATGGGTTTAGATTTCCTTTGTGGTAACCTGGAGGTATATAAAAAGGAAGGGGAGGGAGCTGAAAGGTCTGATTTATATTTTTGAAAACACAATTCAATTGTGAACCAAGCTTTCAGACATTAAATCATTTGGCCCACTCACATTACAAAATGATATCACATTATCCCACTTGAATTGCTATGCTTTAATTCCATGGAATCCTAGGGTTTGCATTTCATGGAGGGACATCCAGAATTTATTCCTAGAGCTCTCCTATGTCTATGACTAAACAACAACATCCAGGACTCCATGAGATAGAACCATGACCATTGAAGTAGGATAGTATTGCTTTAATTGTGGAGAGTGAATGACCTTTGGTCATGCAGAAAGGATTCACACAGTGTCAGATTATGATGGAAAGGCAACCAGCACAGCTTGAGAATACTAGTTGTTATGGTCATCTTTTGCATTTATACTATAAATGAAGGAAGTGAAAGCAATATTTTAATGCAGAGAAAGAGGGAATTGTGCAGCTAGCACATAGGCCCATATTTGTTGCTTATTATAACTATTGCTACTCTATAGAACCAGTGAAATGGCTGGGTGACAATCAATCTGTCATCTCTGGCCACTTACTGACACACAAACAGAGGGGAGAGAGAAAGCCCAGACAACTCCTTCTCAAAGTCCCCCATAAAGACCATCCTTGGTTCTTATAATTTGACGTAATAATGAGGACCAGAGGGGTTGCAGTGATGCAGTGGGTGAAATCACTGTGGCTGCAGAATTTGTTGACCGAAAGGTTGTCGGTTCGAATCCGCAGAGTATCTATTGTTAACCCCAGCTTCTGCCAACCTAGTAGTTCAAAACATGCAAATGTGAGTAGATCAATTGGTACTGGCAGGAAGGTAACAGTGCTCCATGTATTCATGCTGGCCACATAACCTAGCAGGCATCTACGGACAATGCCAGCTCTTCGGCTTACAACTAGAGATGAGCACCATCCCTCAGAATCGGACTAACTAGACTTAATGTCAAGGAGAAACTGTTACCTTTTACTGAGGACTAACAATTTTATGCAGAAAACTATGTTGTCATCCTAGGCATAGCCATACACACCCACTGAACTTGTTGTAATTGAGTAAGCAGATATACAGTTTGGCTGGAATTCTGTTTCTCCCTTGGATATGATACCAAAAGCTTTTTGTGGATCTTCCGGTGACCCTTGAAGGACCCTTGCTGGCATCCTCTCTCAGAGCTCATGACTCAGGCTTCCTGATATCAGATATTCTGTTAGCTTGGCATATCTAAGGTGAGATGACTTTTAGCAAGTGAAACTGAATCAATTGGCCTGTGCAACTTCTTCAGCTATCAGCCAAGGTGCAGGAATTTTACCCCAGATATAAATGCTCATAAAAATCTAAAGATCTAATGGCATGTGACAATTCTATGAAAAGACTGGTGAATTTTGTAACTTTGTGATGAAATAACAACATATTTGCTTATACATTGTCCCCTTGAGGATGTTGCTCTCCTTCCTTCCTGTCTTTTCATTTCCTTTACCTTTGCTAGCCATTTTTCCAGATAGTTAATCTTGCATGCTAGTCTATTAGATTTTGTTGTATATTTTACTGTGACATTGCCCTACATTTTGTAATCCTTTGTTGTTATTTTATTCATGTGTTTGTTTAGTACATTTTTGTACATGGAAGCCGCAATATTTTACATGGAGTTTCCACATTGGGAGATTATTCTAGTATAACTAGTACACTAGTATAACTAGAAGTTATCCAATATTGTGTAAGGAAGTATCAAATGCTTGTTTTAATCACCATGGAGGCTGGAATCCTATACCAACCATGAGATGATCAGTGTTTGACCTCAAAACTCATATTTGCTCCACTGCAGTTGTTGGGTGCCTTCAAGTTGTTTCTGATTTATGGCAAGCCTATTACAGGGCTTTTTCTTGGCAAAATTTATATTTTTGGGTATCATTGCCTTCCTCTGGAATTGAGAGATTGGCCCTATTCCAACTGAAAGATAGAAAAGCATGGTCCTTGAAATTACCCATCAACAATCCATTAATCACAATAGGGAAACTTGACCATATTTAATTTATTTCTTTGGTAGTGGACTGAACAAGCTCAAGGACCTGGTTTCAGTTTTCTTCACAATGGGGGTGGGGGTGCATTGACTTCCTGCTTACATTATAGTATTATAGATCCAAATGCAATTATAACAGGTGTAATTATGATACAATTTGTTGTTCTTTTTGGAGTGGGATGAGGGTAATGATTTTCTTGTTTTTAATAAATTCTGGAGAGTATGAACCATTCAGTTTTGCTGGAAGATGTAAAGATTCTTAGGGATGTGTTTTTTTTAATGTATTTTCCACTTTTGTGGGAGTCCTGTGTCCCTAGCTGCAGCAAATGTGGAAGGCTGACGGTATTACCCATCTTCCAGAATCTTTGTACAATCCCTTCTATTTGGTAATGGAGTCAGATACACCTATTACTCCTTGAAATGGATCTTTCCCAATGGGGGAAAAAGTGGGGAGGCAATAATGAACCACTTTAAAAATATGGAATAATTGAGGGGGAGAATATCACAGTTGCCATGAAGAATGCAAATTCCCCTCCATAAAGGAAGGCTATTCCCACCACACTTAACTGGTAAAAAACAGAAACCAGGGTGGGTGAAAGCTGCAGTAAGTGAAGGGCCAAATCACCAAGACCATAAAGCTGACACACCTATCTTCTTCTACAGAGGATCAGATAGGAAACTAGAGACCCTCCACTATAAAATCATAGCACTGACATTTGTTGTTGCTCATCCATAGCAATGCATCGGCTGCTAAAAATTTAGTACAGTGCTTAGCCATGGAAACCTACTGGGTGCCCTTGGCAAAGTCACAATCTCAAGTTTAAGAGGAAGACAGAAGCACATCTCCTTTGCAGAAATGTTACCATGAAAATCCCATGACAAAGTTACGGTATGGTGACAAGAACATGGGAGCTTATGTAAAGGAACAAAACACATTTTTGGATTAGAGTGAGGTATTCAGGATTCTTAGCCAGAGAATTCCAGTACTTCTGAGTAAATTGCAAATCCAGGATTCCATAAAATGTAGGAATGGCAGTTAAGTGACAACACAATATTATCATTATGTTGTGTGAAAGCATTCTAGGTTCCCATGGTCCTCTTAGGTGGGATGTCCTACCTTTTAGGGCAAACTGGGGCTTACAATTACTCAGGCTGGATCTACACTGTCATAAAATCCAGTTTCTGAATTCAGATTATCTGCTTAAGTTTAAATCAGATAATCTGGATTCAGAAACTGGATTATATGGCAATGTAGATGGGGGCTCAGACAAATGACTAAGGAAGTGCAAAGGGGGGGGGGGGGGACTGGATCAGGTGACACCATCAGAAGGAGTTACACCAAAATGGCTATCCAGAAAATGTTTATACTATGTTTCAGCAAAAAATATTGTTTTATAGAAATATCCTTGTAGTTAGATATAAACACAAAAAAAGATTTTTTATAAACCCATCTTAGACATACTGTATCAAATCACAGTGTTGTGCTGTTTTACTTTTTCAACCTTCTAATGTGCCTGCATGCCCGTCAGAAATGTCATTATTACAAGAAACGTCAGGAGAAAAATTGCCTCCAGAACATGGTCATATAGCCCGGAAAAACCTACAACAACCCAGTGATCCCGGCCATGAAAGCCTTCGACAGTACATTATTACAAGAGTTGTGCGCAGATCCATTTTCTATCGTTACATCTGTTTTTTCGTTACTTTCACTACATTCAGGAGCTGCCCTGAGTCCCCCTTTGGGCATTGAGAAGGACGGGGTAGAAATGCTGGAAATAAATAAATAAAATCAATGTAATGGAAAGCCACCTCCCAGTATGAAAATCAGCTTGACACGAAAGCAAGTGGGAGCCAATCCCGGCTCCTTGCCTGCTTTTTGTGAGCAGCCTCCTTGCCTTGGAAAGTGTGTGTGTGTGTGGTGTGCAGGCCCAGAAAGTGCATGTACCTGCTTGCAGCTGAGTGCCTCCTCTAGAGTAGGAATGAAACAAAACTTGCCTTCTTGTCTTGAAGAGTGCATGTGTGGTGTGCAGGCCCAGAAAGCATGTGCACTTGCCTGCAGCCGAGTGCCTCTCCTCTAGAGTAGGGAAACAGGTAAAAAGCCTGTCTAAAGTGTGAACCTGCCTACAACTGAGCACCTCTACTCTAGAGTAGAAACAGCTTAAATGCCTATGATGGGAAGGGGAGACTGAGAAGCCCCTCCTCATAATGGGCAACAGAAAACGAATCTTTCGGCACCCCAGAGCGAAAACAGTTATCTGCCGTTCCAGTTTTGAGAGGGTCCCAAAAATGGATGGGCCCCCCACCGAAAGCCGGAGCATAATACCCATATTGCTCAAGTCTAATTACTACTAATTAAAGTAATGCTTTGAATAATGTAGTTTTGATTGCATTTGCTACAAATATGTGTTGTTGTGTTTTTTTTTTTTTTGCTGCTTTTAAAAATAGTTAGTGATGTTATAAATGTTTCTGGTATTTTAGCTGCAGTATTGTGGTCTGGTCTGGTCTGGTCTGGAAGGGAGGTAGGGCCATGGGAGTAACACCATGCATTATCATATTGGGTCACACCAAATCTAGTGACACTGCTGCTTAGACAATTTATGATAGATAAATTGTGGCTTCACTCCAGGTAAGTTTCCCATCCTCTCAACCTCTTCTAGTATAAAGACATAAATAGGATTCTAGAATAATAAACACTAGAGTTTACACTATTAAAAATGCTATAAATTTAAAATATTTTTTTCTAAGCTGCCCAGAGTGTTAGAAAATGGCAGGACATCAATGATATAAAATAAGCTAAAATATAAAAAAGATGTACCATATGCTAGTATTATGATTAAGTTGTCATTAAACTAACCTGAGGTGAAAAAACCCATCTCAAGATAGTTTGTTCCTTTGTAATGTTTCTGAATGCATTTTTGAGGCTAGATGTGAATATTATGTTTTCTGCAGTATGTCTCTCAACATGACAAAAAGGCGAGAAAAAACATTATTCTCGTAATGAAAACCTATTTATTTGTGAGTCATAACCAGGAGAGTCAAGGGCAGGAGCCGCAAAACCCTTTGCAATTTCTTCTCTCCAAAATGAACCAAACAAGTGATTGCAAGTGTAGTGAGAGAGATACTCATTTCACACCTGACAGGAAAGCCGACAAAGCCATCTGGATAGCTAGCCTACACCATCAAAAGCATTTTAACATATTTTTTTCCTGGAAACAAAAGAGAAATAGCCACTCAGTATTCTCAAAAAATATGTCTACCAAACCACAAAAGTAAACAACAGATAAGCATGCAGACAATTCACTTTTGTCTGTTCAGATAGACAGCTCATAAACAAAATAGAGCTATGTTGTTTACTGGTACCTTATATAATAGGTCTACAAAGGAATCTTTAACAACCATCACTTCTTCATCCCTACCAAAGCTTTAAACCTTTTAAATTAAGGGGAAAAGTACACTCACAACTCCGAGCTTTCATGGAAATTGTGGGAAATGTGAAAGAACACATTAATGGCCATTTCACACCATACAGTTATAGCACTGTCATTCCTCTTCAACCACACAGCCCCACTTTGTTTTCTTGGTGTCTTGGGCCAGATCCAGACAGGACTTGATCCCGGAAGCATCCATGTTAAAATAATGTCGATGTTTCTGGGAGCCTGTCCATACCCACCCCAGAAAGCGTGCACTTTCTTGGGTGGGTTGTCCAGACGTTCTCTTAGGACTAGCCTGAGAGAATGTCCGGAGGCCCTACCGGCCCTTGCCCCAAGCCTACAGACCTCTTAGAAAAGTAAAAAAAACCCCAAAACTTACCAGGCCTGCAGTATACCCTCAGAGCTGCTCTTCTGGCGCGTACAAGTGACACATCAGGAGAACGGGAGGGGGAGGGGATTTTCCTCCTCCTCCCTCTCTCCTGGCGTGTCATTTGTATGCACCGAGAGAGCTGCACCGAGGGTATACTACAGGCCTGGTAAGTTTTCTTTACTTTTCTAAGAGGTCTGGGGGCTTGGGGCAAAGGGGGGTAGGCCCTCTGGACGTTCTCTCAGGTTAGTCCCAAGAGGACGTCTGGACAACCCACCCCCAAAAGTATCCCAGAAGCATCCACGTTAAAATAATGCGGATGTTTCTGGGGGTATACTGTAGGCCTGGTAAGTTTTTTTACTTTTCAAAAGAGTCTGGGGGCTTGGGGGGGGGGGAGGGTGGGTATTCCCACAGTTATATTTAGCCCAGTAAATTGTGAGAATGGTGTCAGGACTGTATTCCAGACACTGGAAATAATGGATTTATCCCGAGCCTTCCAAGAAGGTGCAGAATAAATCTACTATCAAATTAATTCACTACAAACCGAATTAATCCAGGACTGTCCAGAATGCTGTCTGGACAGCCCCTCCAAATAAAGTTCCAAATAAAGGTTTTGTCTGGACAGGCCCTTGGTTTCTAGACCTGTTTCTGGGGTTATTTGGAGTGCTGATTCAGACAATTGCATTAGATACGGTTATCATGATTTTCTATGGGTGAACAGATAGTGACTGGTAGATGGCATATGATCTCTATCTCAGAAACTAGGGTTGATAGGGGAATACTGGTGCCATTTTGGAATAAGCAGGTCAAATATACCCAGAAATAAGCCTGACACACCAAAATGTGTGTTGGTCAGTATTATCATGCCAATAGCCTATGTGAGATCCTGGGATTTGTATTTTGGCAAAGCACAAGAGAAATATAGCTAAGAGTTCTGAATAGCCCTTTCAAAACTAAACTATAGTTAACAGGATTTCATAGGATGTTATAATGGCTGCCTGCTGAAATTGAATTATAGCATTATGACTGATAGTGTGAAAGAGCCCTTAAGCAATGGCAAAAGAGAAATTGGCCCTTTTCACATTGCATGTTTTTCTTGGAATGCAGTGTATTGGGGAAGGAATGTATAATGCTCGACTGCAACTCGAATGCCTGTGGTAAGGAATACTGGAAATTGGAGCTCAAGAACACCTGGAGGTCCACATCACCAACAGTAATGGAATATCTGTCCTTAAAGGCAAGAAACATATACAGTCAGTGATGTCAATTAGTAGAAGTGGAGCAATAATAAGCAGAATTTAGAAAAATTATTTTACTGGGCCCCTTCCACACAGCTGAATAAAATCCCAAATTTTCTGTTTTGAACTGGAATATATGGCAGGGTAGATTCAGATAATTTATTATTTTATTTATTTCCAATAATTCTATCGCGTTCCTTCTCAAGCCCCGAAGGGGAATTCAGGATGGCTTATTTTTGGCAGCAATTTGATATTCAAAGCCAATATTGTGGGTTTTTCCGGCTTTGATATTGTGGGTTATGTGGCTGTGTGGAAGGACCCTGGATTACAGACCCCTGAGGTGACCATTCAGCCAGCATAATCAATGGCCATTTCAGATGGGGGATTTTGGGAGTTGTAGTCCAAAATTCAATTATTCCAAATTTTGTTTAACCATGTTAATCTCTCATCGTGTATGATTACTGAAATCAACATGTGTTTTAGGCTGCCATTACTTTGGTATTTAATGTGGAGTGTTAATTTTGGTGTCTAATAAAAGTGGGTGAAAACTGAATCCTTAAAATACGGTATTTTTTCATAATAATAATAATAATAATAACAACTTTATTTTGTACCCCACTTCTATCTCCCCGAAGGGACTCAGGCGGCTTACATGGGTACAAGCCCAACAACATAATTAAAATAGCACATTAAAATTCAATAACATATTGTTAAATAAAACTCTTGCAATAAAACTCTACCTCTTGCAATTTCTTGCAGGAGTTTCCAAACAGAACCCTTGGGAATATGAATAAGGCAACACTAGCCATTTGAATTTTAGGCTCGTATTTCAAGTGTCAGCCTCTCAGGGCCTGAACTTAATTCTTTTACTAAGGCTATTCTGTTAAACACTACCTAGAACGTGAAGCCACATAAATAAATCAGTGAATAAAATGCAGAACAATTTCTTCCCATTTGACACAACAAATAATTTAAAATCCTAGCACTACTATACAATTTATTTTAAAAAGTACTTTATTTTAAGTACTTTTTTTTTAAAAAAAGTACGTGCCTGTGTCAGAGGCATGAAGGGCACCTTCTGCCTCCAAAGGCCACCTAGAGCTACTTCTACTCATTCATTTCCTTGCTCCTACTGCCTATGAGTCACCTGCCCTCTTTGAGCAAATAAACAGTGACAAGAATTAGGAAAGTGTACAGTATTCTCATATTGTACTCTTTCCTTGTTGCATATATTGGACCCAGAGGATGGAGGGCAAAGGAATGGGTAGTGAGAGCAGAAGTGAGTAGAAGATAGATGGTGCCCGTTATGGGTAACTTGCCCAAACTTCAATATGAAAAATGATATTTGTTGTCATCTTTGCTCCAAACACTGTTGGTATAAGTAGGTTGTTTTGTAGTCAAGAGCATTTATTTTCAGAAGATTTTCAAGAACTCGCTATTTAACAATTGATCTAAAAGTACCAGATCCTAGAGGTTAAAAATGGTCAATGTATTGTCGAAGTTAAACACCATCTTAAACATGGTCACTTGTTCTGGTTAATAATTGGAAAGGAGATTGCTAGAAAATACCAGATGCTGTAGACTGCATTTGAGGCTGGATCAACACTGTTATGTAACACTGTTTCATAATATTGATTAACTGCATTGAACTGGATTATATGAGTCTACACTGCCATATAATCCAGTTCAATGCAGTTAATCTGCATTCTGAAATTGAATTATATGTCAGTGTAGATCCAGCCTCAGGTTGCGTTCAGACATCACCAAAATCTGTGTTTTAAATCTAAGACAAAAAATATCCCTGTGCCTGACAAGTTTACACACAGACCTATCAGTTTCAGGATATGGTCCTCTGCTGTTCTCACACCCTCTGTAGTAGATCAAGATGAAGGGCAGACAGGAAGCGTTTTTTGGGGAAAAAAATCCTCCATTATGCACTTGACTGTATAGGTGCACATGCAAATATCTTAATTTAAACACAAGTAGATTAGCATGTGCGCATATGAGGTCCAGCACATAACAGAGGAAATTTTTTAAAAAACCAAACTTCCATTGGATCTCTCTCTTCCCCCAATTCTTAATTCAACTTTTGTTTAATATTATAAAGTTTCAAAGAAAGAGTTTTGGAGAATTCTAATTACTCTTCATTTAAATTTCCTTGTGTGCCTGTTTGACAGTCCGATCAGCTGTTTCCGGCTTTTTAAAAGTTCATGTGTGCTGGAGCAGTCTATATGGAAGGAGGGAAGGAAAGCATGTGTTTTGCATGACTGCAGGGATATACAACTCATGGAGTTACACTCCCGCTGAGGACACAGGTCCACAGTTTGGGGGTCCTCTTGGACTGATGCTTGATGCCCAGGTGTCGGCGGTGGCTAGGAGGGGCTTCACACAGTTAAAACTTGTGCACCAGCTACAACCGTACCTCAAGAAACCTGACTTGGTCATGGTGGTCCGCATCTTAGTTACATCTAGACTAGATTACTGCTACACACTCTACATGGGGCTGGCTTTGAAGACGACCTGGAAACTACAACTGGTGCAAAGGTCGGTAGCCAGGTTGCTAACTGGAGCTAATTATAGGGAGCTCCACTGGCGGCCAATAAGTTTCCAAACCCAATTCAAAATGCAGGTTATCATCTACAAAGCCCTAAACGGTTTGGGTCCTGCCTATCTTTGTGACCGCATTTTCCCTATGAACTGGTGCGGGCCCTGAGATCTGCTAGAGAGGCCTTCCTCTTGGTTCCACCACCATCACAAACATAGTTGGTAGGGATGAGAGAGAGGGTCTTCTCAGTGGTAGACCCCCGGCTCTGGAACTTGCTCCTGAGGGAGATTAGGCTAGCCCCCACGCTGTCCGCTTTCTGCAGGGACCTGCAAATCTGGATGTTCCAGTGTGCATTTGGTGATAGTTAGGTCCCTGTTCATGAACGCCTAGACCTGGCCCTATAGTCTGCTTTTTGCACGAGCCCATGCCCTAATAATGATAATTCGGATCATGCCCATCATATTCCTGGTTACTGGTTTAGGATGTTTTCTTTTGATCTATTTAAATGATGTTATTCTTAATTGTTTAATTAGATTGTGACATGTTATGATGTTTTAAACTGTGTTTTAGTTGGTAAACTCTGTTATTTGCTCTGGGTTTGGCCCCGCATGTAATTCACCCTGAGTCCCTTTGGGGAGATGGTGGTGGGTTATAAAAATAAAGTTATTAAAGGAAGTTATTAAAGGTGCGTTTTTTCGGGATGAATTGGGTTATAAGCACACCTTTTAAACACATACTTTTTAGCTCTTAACATTGTTTAGCTACCTCACCCCCCCCCCCCCCCTTTTAACCCGGTTACTTCTGGGTTTTACAGCATGTATAAAAGGGCCCTCAGTCAATAGCAAACCAACTCTCAGAATTCTTGGCCTCAGAAAATGAAATATATTGGGTTGCCAAAACTTGATAGGCACATGTTTTACTTGATAGGCACATGTTTTACTTAAAAACCAGTGGTGCCCCACATAGCCCAACAATGTGAACCTTTAAAACTCTTAGAGTACAATTTGGGCACCAATTCCTGTTAT
Source organism: Anolis sagrei (assembly GCF_037176765.1). Lineage (NCBI taxonomy): Eukaryota > Metazoa > Chordata > Lepidosauria > Squamata > Anolidae > Anolis > Anolis sagrei. The sequence continues at coordinate 78,602,030 of NC_090025.1, read as the reverse complement.
CACATATTCCGTCTTTATGGTTTCACTAGAAGCAGGTAACTGCATCTGTAAACAGTAGCTTGTCCACATACACAGTGGACAAAACACATTTATTGATTCTAGATGCGAACCCTAACCCTAACCCTAACTCTTTCCCTGATACTGCAAGGACGCACCTCCCCCAGTTGATAAATGATTACATCTTTTTGTTAATTACAACTAGAGCAAACTCCATTGAACCAATGAAATTTTCCTTTGAGTTGACTCATCGTTCAACAATTGAATCAATGCGTCTACTTTAGTCTCTTCTATTCAATAGTATTCAGTCTCCATATGCTTATAAACCTTTTATGCAAGGCTCTTGGAACTGTTTCAAGTTTTTAAGTACCTTTTTTTCTTCGAAAATCTTTCTTCGGCTTTCTTGGCAAAAGCTTTGCTCTAGCTCAGTTTTTTTCCCCCTTTTCATGCTCCCCCCCTCCCCACTTCTACTTAATGCATACTCATCCTTATAACTTCGTTTTTATGGTCTATGCTTTATTGTTCCTGTCAGGGGAAAAAATAACATTTGCAGGGCCAAGCTTTCCTTTGTCAGTGGTTTGCTTTTAATGAAAGAAATGGCATTTTCAAGTACGTAGCGGTACATACTTTCAAGTACATACTATTAGTGGTATAAAATGAAGTTGGTCCATGTTCTTCAATATATTAATGCTTGTAAAGCAATTTGAGGATGAAAAGGCCTATCTGTGTTCTAGATATGATTAAATAATGAGGAACAGTTGGGAAGTACGCTTCCAATTATGTTAATTAGATTGCCAAGAGAGCCTTGTGATAGTTAATTCTGATGCAGCCCTAGGCATTAAAACAGGATGGGAGCCTATATAGCAAGAGTACAGTTATGGGGTAGGGGGTAAGGCACTCTCCCTCCAAATAATAATTCTTTGTTATTCATTCGTTCAGTCACTTCCGACTCTTCGTGACCTCATGGACCAGCCCACGCCAGAACTCCCTGTTGGCTGTCACCACCCCCAGCTCCTTCAAGGTCAAGTCAGTCACTTCAAGGATGCCATCCATCCATCCATCTTGCCCTTGGTCGGCCCATTTTCCTTTTTCCTTCCTTTTTTCTCCAGCATCATTGTCTTCTCTAAGCTTCCCTGTCTTCTCATTATGTGGCCAAAATACTCCATCTTTGCTTCTAATATCCTTTTCTCCAATGAGCAGTTGTGCTTTATTTCCTGAAGTATGGACTGGTTGGATCTTCTCGCTGTCCAAGGCACTCTCAGAACTTTCATCCAGTGCCACAGTTCAAAAGCATCTATCTTCCTTTGCTCAGCCTTCCCTATGGAAGCTCTCACATCCGTAGGTGACTATGGGGAATACCATTGCTTTTACTATGCAGATCTTCATTGCCAATGTGATGTCTCTACTCTTCACTATTTTATCGAGATTGGTCATTGCTCTCCTCCCAAAAAGTAAGTGTCTTCTGATTTCCTGGCTGCAGTCTGCGTCTGCAGTAATCTTTGCACCTAGAAATACAAAGTCTGTCACTGCCTAGACATTTTCTCCCTCTATTTGCCAGTTATCAATCAGTCTGGTTGCCATAATCTTGGTTTTTTATGTTTAAGTGCAACCCAGCTTTTGCACTTTCTTATTTCACCTTGATTAGAAGGCTCCTCAGCTCCTCCTCGCTTTTGGCCATCAAAGTGGTATCATTTGCATATCTAAGGTTGTTAATGTTTCTTCTGGAAATGTTAACCCCAGCCTTCTAATAATTCTGCCCTTCAATTAATCTTTTTTCAGCTCCCAAATTCTGCCATTGCAGAGAGTGGCACAGAGAAAATAATTCATACCTGGAACACTTAAACTTATAGCTTTTTCATTCCTTTGATTACTTTACTCTTTTACTTCGGATGCCTAAACTGTATTCCTGAATGTTCACAGCTGAAGTATTAAACTACTGCAATGCTAAAAATTTTCAGCATTGATGAAAATTTCAGTTGCTGGGGTAGGTGTGAATCCTTAATGCTCTTATTTTGTCTTCTTCAGATAACTATACCCTTGGACTATAATATAATTGGTCCTTTCTGTTGTGGTTGGTTGGGTTTGCTCAGAGACACGACAGCAGTATTACAGTCTTAGGAATGAATCAACACTTCATCAGCACTTTGTTCATCTAAAGATAGAGCAAAGACAGAATTCTCTTTTGCCTTATTAAGGTCACAGCGTGAAAGTCACGAATCTGACATCTGCTTAGGGTGCCAGAAAATCTTGCAATGCAAATTAGGTTGCAATGGAAAACTTTAGATTTTACTTCTTTTGAGCAAAGCTAGTTGTTTTTCCTTCATTTGACGCCATAGCATTCCAGCATAGCCTAACTGAGGCAGAACTATATTTTGTATCCAGAACTGCAAGAGCTAATTTAGATATTCTCTAGACCACTGCTTCTTAAACTGTGGGTCTCAACCTCAAATAGGCTATGAAAAAGTTGGGGTCATGAAAAATTTGACCACAGTAAAAGGTTTCTAAATGCAACCTAGACATTTATATGAAAGTATTAGCAACAACATGCAATGCTTACTATGGACTCTGCAGAAAATGCTTCAGCTGTACTTCATGAAAAGAAAAATCATTCTGTTTATTAATAGCAAATGTTTAATTGTGCTGTCACGCGCTGGGCCTATAGCAATTGGCTTTTGAACAGGACATGCTCTTTGTGCCCAGTGGGAAGCCGGGTGCCTCAGCTGAGAGGCTGTAAGGATTTTCCTATACACAAGTCTTTAGAAGCTTGAAAAGTTTAACAAAGTCCTTTGTTATTGCTTAGGTCTTCAACATAACAATCAACAGGTCAAGCAAATACTTTTAATCAACTGGTGGCTTTCTTAATCATGTCCACAAGGGACAAGCAACTGGCTTTGTGAACTGTTTCTTTAACTGTTTCTTTTCTTTAAGAGGAAAACCCTTTTTAACCCCTCCTTGGGCAATCTGTATTTAGGCTTTGCTGGCATGGGGCCCCTACACCCAGTTCCAATTTGCATTATGGCTGCCGCGAGAGGTCCTTACCAGGCCAACGTCTCTGTGTAGATTTTCCAGCTGGAGTCCTTTGGAACTGTTTTACCCCAGAATTTCTGGTGAAACGAAGCTTCTCTACAGGTGGAGCTGATTCACGTCCTGTAGCTAAGCTTTTAACTGTAAGACTGAGCTAAAATGGCTACCTTTCCTTCCTGAACCCTGGGGAAAGGGGCAGAACTAAAGAACATAATGATGATAGGCAGGTGGCAGACCCCATAACTGCAGCCTAAAAGAAACCACCCAGCTGCAAAAGGCATGGCCAAATCAAACACAAGCAATTAACCATGCAAAGAAAGGAAATTTGAGCTTCTGGTACATCAGTACCAGCACATTAATACTTATACCTATTTTTATATCAATAAACCAAGGATTGCATGAACATTTCTCAAATGGAAAGGGGTCACAAAAAAAAATTCTCAGGTGAGAAGGAGCTTCTATGGAAAAAGTTTAAGGTGTCCTACTCTAGATGAAAGAAATCACAAAAAAAGAAGAATAAAGGAAAAGAAATAAAGAGAATCAAGGCATATGTTGGCCCATGGGGAAAAGAAACACCCAGTTAGTCAGTATCAAACCACAACTAAAGTATGTGAGCCTTAGACTTTCACAGAACTCATATTCAGACAAGGTGGTTAAAAAAAAAAGGAGATGGGGAAGAAAGGGGAAAGTCCATAAACTATGTGAGACGAATTTTGCCTTGTTCCCAAGGTGGTATTGACCACCATTTTCAGCCACTCTGCTATTCCCTCTTGGGCCTGCTTGATCAGCCAGGAAGGGCAAGGGTCTAGAATACATGTGGTAGCTCTTACTTCTCCAAAGATCCTATCCGCATCCTCAGGCTGGACATATTGAAAGGTATCTGTCAGCACTGGACAAAGAGGAGCCAGAGTTACATCCATTGTAACTGTATCAATAACAGCATCCAAGTCAGAATGGATCTGAGCAACTTTATCTGCAAAGTGCCATGCAAATTCTTCACAGCAAACTGTTGGATGGTCAGAATTTTCTCCTTGAGGACCAGTTTGCAATGGTCCTTTGACCACTCGAAACAGCTCAGTTGGACGGTTCCTTGGAGATGCAGTGGTAGCACTACAACAAACACTCCCATCCAACCACAGCAGTATCTATTCCTGACCATTCCTGACATGACCAGTCCTTTATCCTTTTGGTCACAAAAACAAAAAATTAAGTTTTAAGGCACCTATTGTTTTGTTTATATGTTTTGCACCATACTGTAAAAGTGCATTATTTTTTCTACACTCATCACAGTAATATGGGTATCAATTCATTTGCAAAACTCTTCATTTACCTCTGTCCCTGCCACCCAGTTGACTTTCGGCATTTAGCTTGCTGGCTTTTGGTCATCTTGCTGAAAGAGACAACAGTTAAGGCCCTTATAAAACCATGATTGGTTATCATTCCAGTCCTTGTAACTGGTAGAGCAGTGTGTGCACCAAACAACTAATACAGTAGATCATTTCATGAAGCAAAACACACACTTCTTTGTTTTTCTATAAGAATCGTGATGGGACTCATTAATACACTGTACAACTTTAAATAAATGGAGGCCATGTCCTATCTATAACAAGTGAGAAATCATGCAGAAAGCCTGGGCAAGTTGGATGGGAGGTGGGGCTGTAGTTATTGTACACCATGGAATACCTGATCTAGGAGAAAAATTCATATTCTGCCACATTCAACAGAGCAACCGGGAAGGTGGGGCTTTATCTGGTGGTGACAAGCTGCCATTGCTCCAGGTTTGCATGGTATTTTGACATCATGTAATGATAAAAGTGGTGTGGATTAAAAAGGAAGGTTCCAGTGTGGTTTAGTGTTTTAGGTATTGGATGGGGTCTTCAAAGACCTGGGTTAGAATTCCCATTCAGCTAGGGCCACACACTCTGTGACCTTGGGCAAGTCATATTCTTTTAGCATCAGATGAAGGCAAATTCACACATGCAACCTGTGAATAAATCTTGCCAAGAAAACCTGGTGATAGGCTTGCCCTATTATTAGCATATATCGGAGACATCTTGGCACACAGCCATAACAAAAGTGAAAGCAAGGTCAGACCACCCCCAAACCTTATAGATTGCTCCTAATTATCCAACTATGAAAATAAAACATGGAAGTAAAAAAATTGTCTTGTGTCTAATAAGAAAATGTCACAGAATGCAAGAGTTAATAGTGAGAATGACTTAATACAGATTGAAAAGAAAATGATTTTAATACGGTGAAGATTACAGCAAGAACACTCAAGAATACATAGCATGTATGTAATGCTGTGTGAATCAACCCTCGCCAGTGTTAGCTTCTTATATTTAAAATCTATATGGCAGGCACAGGCATATAGCCAGGGGAGGGGGGCTTGGGGGGCTTCAGCCCCCCCCCCCCCCCAATTCTCATGGTGGTCTGGAAAAGGCCTTACTGGTACATTATTTAAACTGTTATGTTTATTCATATCATGATCTGATCACCATGCTCAATATATCTCATATGCATGGGGGTATTGGGGTAACGATACAAAAGCTTTGCTAAGGTAGACCCTCTTTCACTCAGACTCAGCCCCCCCTAATCAAACTCAGCCCCCCCCCCCCAAATCAAAATCCTGGCTACGGGCCTGGGCAGGCATGTTCAATGTTGTCTTCTATGCCTGAAACTGCCTGCGTGTTGAATTTGGGCATGTAGATGGAGCACAATGTTGAACTTCATCACACTGAAGTTTTCCTCTGTTTTAGCATGTGGCAACACCGAGGCCATACCATAATGCATGGCCACTTCTGGTGGCCATCTGTGGGAATCCGTCTTGCCAGCGTGCTAAAATGAAGAGAAGATTCCATCTTCAGCAGTTGGGCAGTACCCTACTCCTGATTCAAGAAGTGGGACAAAGAGGGAAGAAGGCAGGGAAAGAATGTGGGATGGCTGGCCATCCCCAAAGATGGAACTTGTCGGGAGAAAATGGGGTATGACAAGTCCACTCTTCCCAATGCTTTCTCCCACTTCTTTCCCACTCGTCTGATGAGATCCTTTGTTTCATTTTTCAAAATTGACATATTTGGAATGGTTTAAAAGTTTTCAAAAGTGGAAGAAAATGAAACAATTTTCCTGGGATTGGTTCACTTTCTCGGTAACTATTCAACTTTTGTTTCCAAGTCACTCCAGTAGCAAGTGAGTAGAAATTATTTTTCAAATAGTATGGCTGTGCTGGTACGGCCGTACCAGGAGCTCCAAATTTATTTGCTTTGTATTTAAATGTTTGCTTGCAGTCCAAGTTTTCAGGGACTCTGCAGATAGGTGGCTTCCTTTGGCTGCAGTCATAGGGCAAGTCACCTGTCCATCATCGTTAAGTTTTGATTCCGGCCCTTGCTCAGGGCAATTGGGAAGGGAGCAATTTTTAGTTAGTCTCAGTAAGGAAAGCTAATGTACAGGACGTGTGCAAGCTTCCCCTGCACAAAAGCTTCAACCCTTAAGACTTTCCAGGTGAAAACAGTCCTAAAAGTCTCCAAAGATTTCCAGGAAAACAGCCCTAAAGACCAGAGAACCCCAGCTGGAGAATATCTAAGCCTTTACTGGTAGGTCCACTCAGTGCTTCGAGATGCAGTTCGACCCGGTAGCAGAGCCCACATCAGTAAGGGTTAGATTACAGTCAGCCTGGGAGAAGTTAAAAAGGGGACTTTCCTTTAAAGTAAAGAAGAAGTTATTGAAGACAGTTGCCTGTCCTTCGTGGGCAAGTTTTGGAAGCTACCAGTTGCATAAAAGCCTGGAATCATTTGTTTAACTTTCTGAAGACAAGAGAAGTTTCTGTTTGATTATTCATTAATAAAAGACTTTGTTATACTTTACAAGCCATCTAAAGATTATTTGTGATGGAAAACCTCTTAGAACTTCTCTTTGGGCCTCCTGGCTTCCCGCTGGTTGCACGTCCTGTTCTAAAGGAAATTCTTTACAGGCCCAGCGCGTGACAGAACAATGGCCATTATCAATAGTAGAAAATCAAGATCAACCAATGAGCTATATCCCACTATTATTTTTGCAATGTTTTAAAAATGCTGTTTCTATTTTCATAACTATTTTTCAAGACAAGTAGAAAGAAATCCCATTTCAAATATGGTAGTACCAGAACATGTTTTTGTACTGGATGAGAAAAAGTTGTTTGGTGCCAGACAGACTGGATGTGGAGCATAATTAATCTAAGATGAAAGGTTAGATCAACTGTCAAGAAAAGAAATGAAAAATTTCAGCACGGCTCACTATCTGATAGCAGCTTTATTAGCAACTGCTAGATGCTCATTCAATGCAGTTTATAAAACTAAGAAGCTTTCTATTAGAAGTAGTGACATTTATTTTAATTAATATAAGCTTTCTCAGGTTGGTGATAAACCAGATAAGGAGACCGAGAACACTGCACAGAGATGAGCATCCTGTATTTCTGTGTAAAGAAATGGACTGAATCAGTGTAAGGATATAAAAGCAAAACAATAAGGTAAAAAATTGATCTGCATTTTTCTCTTGGTAGCAACAAAGTGTGTCATGGTATTTATTTATTATTTATTTAGCAATTTTGTATACCGGTCTTCTCCCCTCCATTGGGGGACTCGGGCCAGTTTCCAACAATAAAATCACAAAACAATCATTAAAAACATCATATAACATATTCAATTAAAACGTTATAACAGCAAAATGCAATCACATAATAATAATGGTCAGTCGTCATAGTGAATTCGTTGTCCATCATTCATCGTCATCTATCCAATCACAGAAATATTGATTCACTCGTCGAAAGCCAAACCCCATAGCCAGGTTTTCACCCGTTTTCTGAATGACAGAATGGAGGGGGCAGTTCTGATCTTCAGTGGGAGAGAGTTCCAGAGTCGAGGGGCCACCACCGAGAAGGCCCTGTCCTTCGTCCCCACCAGACGCGCCTGAGAGGCTGGTGGGACTGAGAGCAGGGCCCCTCCAGACGTTCTTAACAACCTAGATGGTTCATAGGGAGAATATGTTCGGACAGGTAAACTGGGCCGGAGTTGTTTAGGGCTTTATAGGTTAACACCAGCACTTTGAATTGTGCTCGGAAGCTAATTGGCAGCCAGTGGAGCTGGTGCAACAGAGGAGTAGTATGCTCCCTGTACCCTGCTCATGTTAGCATTCTGGCTTCCGCACGTTGGACTAGTTGGAGCTTCCGGGCAGTCTTCATAGGCAACCCCACGTAGAGAGCGTTGCAGTAATCTAAACAGGATGTAACCAAAGCGTGGACCACCGTGGCCAAGTCAGACTTCCCAAAGTATGGGCGCAGCTGGCGCACAAGTTTTAATTGTGCAAAAGCTCCCCTGACCACCTGGTAGAAGGCATTAGGCTTGCCAAGATGGTGCTTGCCATTCCAAACCAAGGGATGATCTCTTGGACAGATCCCTAGTGATGTAATTAGCATGATTCATTAAGTGTTATCTGCTAACTTCAACAGCACAGAGAAAAAAGTGCTAAGTCTAACAATGAGAAAATAAATATAACAGACTACTCAAGCCTGAAATTCCTTGTCCTCAGAGCTGGAAAAGATCTCGGTTTTAAGACTAAGGGAATGCTACTAGGCATTGCTGCAAGGTGAACTCAATATTCACCCCACAATGATGCCCTTTAATTAAAAAGAATGCACTTGGTGTTCTAAGATCAGTAAAAAGATTACTGATTTTGTAATCCTTTTTTATGTGCACAGTGCCAAGCTATTGCTTTCATTTCAGATTCAGGGTCTTTTACAAGCCAGCATAGCATATCATTGGGTTGGATGACATGTGATGAATATTCAAGTTAGAATACATGTCTAGGCAGGAAAGTACACAGAATTCTGGCTACTATCCGACTTTCCATTGGCAGAGATTATTGCTGTGCCAATCCCTTACCAGTGAATTATGCCATCACATGGCTATCTGGTCTTTGTTCCACTTTCTGCTTCTCTCTCTGGAGCATCCATTCTAGACCTCAGGTGGTGGAAGGAATAACTAGGGTTAAGTGGCAGTAAAAAAATCCATGTCCAGTGGATTTTGCGATGTCTGTTTCATAAGAGAAAGAGTGGAGTCTGTGGCCTCTTGTATGCTGCCATATAATCTAGATCAGGGGTCCTCAAACTAAAACCTGAGCTTATTTACCTTGCCCTTTCTCAGGGTCAACCTAAGTCGGAAATAGCTTGAAAGCACACAACAACAACAACAACAATCCTAGCTCATCTACCAAAAGCAGGCCCAAACTTCCCATTGAAATACTTATTAAAAACAAATATATTTGTGAAAATTGTTCTAAATTTTAATTATTCTATTGTTTTTAAGTGTTTTTTGCACTACAAATAAAATATGTGCAGTGTGCATAGGAATTCATTCATTTTTTTTCCAAATTATAATCCTGTCCTCCAACAGCCTTAGGGATTGTGACTTGGCCCTCTGCTTAAAAGGTTTGAGGACCCCTGATCTAGATTATCAAAGCAGGCAATCCACATTATTGGCTTTGAACTGGATTATATGAGTCTATACTACCATATAATCCAATTCAAAGCAGATAATCTGGATTTTATATGGCAATGTAGAAGGGCCCCGTGAAGCTGGAATCTTGGTAAACTAGCTATAACTGAGGAGGGTAACATAAACTGGGTCAGCCCCTTCTTCCTTCTGTTTAGTTGGAGCATGATATATTTTGAGATACTGGAGGTATCATGATAGTTCTCGTTTTATATGGCAGTGTAGAAGGAGTCGTAGCCATGCTCCTAACTCCCTGCTCATCTTGCCACCATATCACTGAATCAATTAAAACCAAACAGACTGCGTATTTTCCAGAAACTGGTGTTTTAGAAATCTAGTACTTCTTTTTTGCCTGTACAATATCAAAAGTCACTCCAGAAGACTTTGTGTCATACGTGGAGTAGCTCACAGTGGCTAAAATTGTGTTGTTAGTTATGGCTGAATCAACACATGCAAAACAATACTCTTTACTTTAATTCCGATTCTGGTTGAGCACACAATGTTCCGCCAGTTTTGAAGTGAAAGCATTTCCTTTAGGTGCCTGAGGGATTTAATGCACTTAAATAAAATCCTTTTACTCATAGTTTCCAGGAAAACCTGACTTTTTAACATGTGTATATACTGCACCCTGAATTGGGTTGGAATCAGGGGATGGGATAGTTGGAGGTTGGGATGTTGGTGGGTGGTTACTTTGGCATTATCATCCTGCAAGCATGTTGGTGACATTTTTAAATGTTCAGTGTATGTCCGTGTAGTAATGAGGATGATGATGATGATGATGATGATTATTATTATTATTATTTTACTGCCACAAAAATACAGTTGTCACAGCAAATAAGATCTATATGCTGGATTTCTTATCACAAAATCACAAGTTGAACACTTCCCAAGTGTCTAGGACTGTGTGATGTATTTTCGAATGATGCGTGCAGATCCAAGTAAGGCGGCCTTTTGCAGTTGACCAATTGTGATTTTGTCAATGTTTATTGTTTCCAAATGCTGGCTGAAATCTTTTGGCATGGTACCCAGTGTGTCAATGACCACTGGAACCACCTGTACTGGTTTATGCCAGAGCCTTTGCAATTCGATTTTGAGGTCCTGATAACAGCTGAATTTTTCCTGTTGTTTTTCTTTAATATGACTGTCACCTGATATGGCAACATCAATAATCAATACTTCTTTCTTTTCCACATTCATGATGTCTGGTGTATTGTGTTTCAAAACTGTCAGTCTGGATTCGAAAGTCTCACAGTACTTTTGCGTGTTCATTTTCCACTAACTTGGCAGGTTTATGATCCCACCAATTCCTTACTGCTGGTAGGTGGTACTTGAGACATAAGTTCAAGCTAATCATTTGGGCCACAGAGTTGTGCCTTTGTCTGTAGTCCGTCTGTGCGATTTTCTGGCAACAGCTGAGTATAATCGCACAGACGGACTACAAACAAAGGCACAACTCAATAATAATAATAATAATAATAATAATAATAATAATAATTTGTTACAACCTCTCCTTAAGATGAGGTACAACATAATTAAAACACACCCATATAAAATGCAATACCATAAAATACATATAATATACATATACCCATTCCCTGATTGCTAGGATGGGTATTACTTTTTACTTAATGGGAATTCAATCCCAGGTTCTAATAAAGATGCCTTGGATCAGTTCACACTACTTAGAGGAAAGTGAAATGCATTGTCATGGGCATTTATGCCCTGCTAGCGACTCAAGTGAAATCAGTGTGATTTTATGCATTTGTATGCAGAAGTGCAATTGAACCCAGTGAGGTTTATTCCCAGGTAAGAGAGCACAGGATTGCAATCTTACTGGAGAATTCCTTTGAGCCTAGCAAGAAATATATTCAAAGAAACATGGAGAGGATATGTTTGTCATTTTTGCTGGTCTACAAACTAGTTGTTCCATTTTGTAGATTTTTTTTAAAAAAGAATCTTCTTAATCTGAAGAAAGATCATGTCATGGCTTAAACTGGCCACGGTAGTCCACGCTCTGGTTACATCCTGTATAGACTACTGCAACACGCTCTATGTGGGGTTGCCTTTGAAGACTGTCCGGAAGCTTCAAATGGTGCAATTGATGGCAGCCAGGTTACTAACAGCCAGCTCCACTGCCTGTCGGTGTGCTATTGGGCACAATTCAAAGTGCTGGCTTTAGCCTATACAGCCCTCAACGGTTCTCGCCCAACTTACCTGTCTGAATGCATTTCCCCTTATGAACCAGCTAGGACTTTAAGATCATCTGGGGAGGCTTTTCTCTTGTTCCCGCTGATGTCACAAACACGTCTGGCGGGGACGAGAGACAGGGCCTTCTCTGTGGTGGCCCCTCAGCTATGGAACGTCCTTCCTTGGGACATTAGATCAGCCCCCTCCCTTTTGGCATTGCAGAGGAAAGTTAAGACTTGGTTGTTTGAGTAAGTGTTTGACAATGCAGTGTAACAGACTTAGGAATATGGAATGATTGGATGATGATTTTGGACAATGTTTTTAATTAAGAGATACTTACGATTTATGTTATTAATTGATCTTGTTAAGGTATTACATTATATGTTAATGTTTTTAAATGTTTTATGCTGTTGTTGGCATTAAATTGTTGCCTCTGTTAACTGTCCTGAGTCACCTGCGGGCTGAGAGGGGTGGTATATAAATATAGTAAATGAATAAATAAATAAATAAATAAATAAATAAATAGAATGAGGAGGCATTTAATTCTCCAAACAGACACAAATACATACATTTATATACACACACAGGCACACATGGGATCAAGAGGTAATGAGTTTTTGGAGGGAAAAGCAAAGTAAAGTTTTAAGCCCAGCAATGGAACTATACACAACCCAGGTAATAGAGTGCAGGATGATGGGAAGAGAAGAAAACAAGAAAGGCAATTGGTTTACATACATATATGTATATCCGCATGCATGCCAGGAAGAAAAAACCCGGTGCCCACTTCAGTTGTGACCTAAAGTAATGTGATATACTGAACAGGACAGAAACACTTTTTGTACCAATGTGACATGGGAGTGGTGGGATAATGACAATGACTTGTGGCTTTCAAGACTAAATTGTATGTGGATTAAAATGGGTGAGTGTGATGTTAATGGGGTCAGTCAGGGCAGGATACTGGAGCCCATGTGTGGATTCAGCATTGAATAAGTGCAGCCTTTGAATCAATAGGATCTACCTATGTGCTGCCTTATCATTCAATAATTGAGTGAATGCCCTAGTTGTGGCTAACCAACAGAATGTCAGTTAATAATATATTTATTATTTTATTTATTTCTCTACCTCCGAAGGGGGACTCAGAGCGGCTTACAGCTGTCAACAATTCGATGCCTCCAGTATACACACAGACAAAACAGCAATTACAAAAGAGATAAAATATTAATATAAATTAAAACCATGTAAAATAGTGCACATTCAATTAGTTGGCCAAATCTAAATCTGAATTCTACAATTAACAACTTGGTTCGAAGCCTGTCCGTAGTCCATTTACCATAGCATTGTCATCATTTATCAGCCTACTATCCAAATGCCTAATCCCATAGCCACATTTTCAACTTTTTCCTGAAGGATAGGAGGGAAGCAGTTGACCTAATTTAGCTGGGGAGTGACTTCCACAGGCGGGGGGCAGGGGGCACTGCTGAGAAGGTCCTGTCTCTCATCCCCGCAAAGCGCATTTGCGAGAGAGGTGGGATCAACAGCAGGGCCTCCATGGAAGATCATAAGCTTTGAGGTGGGACGTAGGGGGAGATGCGTTCGGACAGGTAAACTGGGCTGGAACTGTATAGGGCTTTATAGGTCAAGACCAGCACTTTGAGTTGTGCTTGGAACTGGCCTGGCATCCAGTGGAGCTGTCATAACAGGGGGGTGGTATGTTAGCTGTATACCACTCCAGTAAGTAATCTTACTGGAGGTGGTATATAAATACTGTTAGGCTTTATATAAATACTGTAAATAAATAAATAATCTAGCTGCCGCCTGTCGGACTAGTTGAAGTTTCCGAAAAGTTTTCAAAGGCAACCCCATGTAGAGCACGTTGCAGTAATCTATTCAGGATGCAACAAGAGCATGGACCACCGTGGCCAGATGCAGACTTCCCAAGGTACAGGCACAGCTGGTGCACAAGTTTGAGTTGTGCAAAAGCTCTCCCAGCCACCGCCGAAACCTGGGGTTCCAGTTCTCAGCGATGAATCCAGGATCACTTGCAAGGGAATTTCCTCCCTTCTTCCTGTCCATCCTCTGCCCAGTTACTGGGATGACATCAGCTAAGCTCAGAAGAAAGTTTGAGGAGTGGTAGCAACATTAACTTCAGTCAAAAACTGTATTGTATCAGCTTAGGTCAAAAAAGTGCTCTGAACAGACAAGCCCTGGCTCCACTACACTCTCTTTCTGCCTGTCACTCAAAGGCTGGAAAGGCGAGTGCAATGAAGCTTCGCTTATGAGTTTGGAATGATAGATGATTTTCAGAGAGAATCATATATACCCAGTCTCTGTGCCTTCTTCAATGCAGAAGGGACTGCTATTTGAGTAGGGAATCTGTCACTTTTCCAAGAGCCAAGGAAAAATGCTTTCAGTCATCTGAGCTGGTGGACTGAAGATGACAAACTGGTTATTCAAGGAAGTATGCAAGAAACATGCATGACTTAATTACTTTTAATTGTATTTACATTCCTAAAACCTCAGGGCAAGCACCCATCATACCACAGTGATCCCAGATTAGGTACAATAGTATTTGTCTAGTGTTACGGGCGAGGAACTGAAATGAAGAGACAGATGCTCATAGAGTCTCAAGGTGAGCTGAAATTTAAACCCAGCTCTGTGAAGTTGAAGTCTAACGGTCAGTTTACCCAGAGTCACCTGACAAAAGTTTCCTAGACTGTACCACTTCATGCTGCAGGTGGAGGAACTCATACTCTATAATAATCATAGATGAAAACTGAGACATTTTGTAGATAGGTAGGTTTGTAAGGGAGAGTATGATCCTTCAAATGACCTGAACCTGAGCTATATAGGCTTTATAGGTCAAAACCAGCACTTTGAATTGTGCCCAGAAATAACAGAGACATTGCAACAATAAAGTTTTGTGTTCTCTTTATTAAAACCCATTTGCAGCTCTTTGGACCAGTTGAAGTTTCTGAACACACATGAAAAGCAGCCCCATATAGAGCACAAATGTTACTAAGAGCTGACTTTTCAAGGAATTAGTGCAGTAGGCCCCAAGCAAATGCCCTCCACAGCACTGCCGAAACCGGACTTTTCAGTCTCAGAGTTGAATCCATGATCACACACAAACTGTCTTCAGAGAGAGTGTAACCCAGGCATGAGGAAACTTCAGCTCTCCAGGTGTTTTGGACTTCAACTCCTACAATTCCTAACAGCCTTCCAGGTGTTAGGAATAGTGGGAGTTGGAGTCCAAAACACTTGGAGGGCTGAAGTTTGCCTATACTTGGTGTAACCCCATCCAGCATAGGCTGAATCCTATACCCTGATTTGCCTCCCAACCAACAAGGAACACATTTATCTTGTCTGAATTAAGTTTCACTTTGTTCAGCTTCCAACAGTCTATTACTGATGACAGGCAATTTTTGGGACTAAAGATCTCATCATAAAGGCTGCCAAAATTGCTATGAAACATGGTGAATCTGGCGGTGCCTATTGGGGGGTATGGGGAACCTGTCACCCTACGCCCTGCATCACCAAGCTTAACATCAAGACGATCCCAGAAGATTTTAAGATTTTTTACTCTAACGCAACCACAAGCTTTTTATGCCAGTATTTTACTGAAACCATTAAGCATTTGTACCTGAATAATTCAAGCCTGTTCAATATATGTTCTTGTTATTTTATTCAACTTATACCAGCCTCAGTGTGGTCAAAGTATTACTAAAGCCAGCTTCACAGCAGCCTCTAACAAACTATAGTGGCACAGTGTGTGTTACAGAACAACCTCCCAATATTACCTCAACCTGATTATTAGTGAAATGGTGGCAGCGGAATTCTTTTGAAGAAGCATTTTAAGTCTCTCAGTTGCAGTGGTTCCCAGTTCCTAACTTTTAAACATACAGTTGGTTCAGCAACCATACTCCCTCATCATTTTGATGTCTTTACAATTTTGGCTGAGCAGCGTTGGGATTTATTTTATATATATGTTTCCCTGTCCATATTTTATTTTTAAAAAATCTTCCCTACTCCTCGCTGCGTTATTATACCCTGCTAGACTTTGGAATAACTTAGGCCCCTTCCACACAACTGAATAAAATCCCCCATTATCTGCTTTGAATTGGAATATATATCAGTGTGGACTCAAACCCAGTTCAAAGCAGATATTGTGGGATTTTCTGCCTTGATATTATGGGTTATAGGGCTGTGTGGCAGGGCCCTTAGTTTTCGTGCTCTGAAACTACTGGATATGTCATCTAACATGAAGACAGAGAAAAATTGAGAGAGACTGAAGTGCCAGTTTTCATAGGGAAATCTTTACAACATGAAGCAGTGGTGGATATGTATACTGGCATTTCCAGTTCACCCACTAGGCCATATTAGCACACACAGTACTTGCTCCAGCATTTTGATAATTGCTGTTTGCTGCTTGTGACCCAGATTGCTGCTTCTTGCCTGCAGTCTTCATTATCAGAAAGAATTCTCTAGCGAGTCACACTTACAGTGTGAAATGTTCCAGTATACAAGAACACAGTTTCTTCAGGGGGAAGATGCAGCTGGCAGAATGATTCCAGCCTGGCATTTGGAGCTAATTTTATGTTCATGGATGAAATGAGAAAGCAGAGGGCACGAAAGCACGCGAGCTGGGCTATATTCCTAGCAGAGTCACAAAGCAGTCGTGGTTGTGAATTTCTTCATTACACTTTGAAAAGGGCATTGAAAAATTCACAGATGGAGGTGTTACATAAGAGAACGATTACTACTGTCACCGGAGTGAAAAGCAATCTGAAATGGGTCCATGCCTGAAGAACAAGACTAAAACTTAAAATTTACATTGTATGTTGAAAATTACCCGTATATTCCGGCATATAAGATGGCTGGGCGTATAAGATGACCCCCAACTTTTCCAGTTAAAATATAGAGTTTGAGATATACTCGCCGTATAAGACTACCCCTCTTCCAATGCACACCAAATAAAATTTTTAAAAGCATCAGATTTGATTTCAATATGGTAATTTTCCTATTACTGTCCCTCCTTCTCTGCCTCTCAGATCTTGCACATGCGCACCCGCACCGCTTCACTGCAGTCTTCAGGAGTGGGATCTGAGAGGCAGAGGAGGAGGTACAGTAATAGGATACAAGGGCGGGCCAGACAGGTAAAAGAGTTGTGTTTTTCTGGGCCCAGAGCCACTCTATCTCTTTTTTTCATTCCCCGGGCACCTCGCATGCCTGCATTTTGCTCCGCCCTTCACTTACACTTTCCCGGTGAGGGACCCCTTCACCTCACCATCGGAACCACGAATCCTGATGAATGGATTTTCTTCTACCGTACTTCTACCGTACTTCTACCATACAGCGTCTTCTACCGTACTTCTACCATACAGCATCACCGTTAATGCTTTCATACAGTTGCTGCATATGGCAGGGACGCGGCCACTGCCATTTTTGAGCTCCCCCCACAATATGCGGCAACCACAGATTCTCCAATCCGGATTGGAAGTTTCAGCATCCGTTCTATAAGATGACTCCCGATGTATAAGACTACTCCTACATATAAGGTGATTCCCATGCATAAGGCTACTCCCGCGTATAAGACGACTCCCGCGTATAAGACGACCACTGACTTTTGAGAAGATTTTCTTGGATTAAAAAGTAGTTTTATACACCAGAATATACGGTAGAAGCAATCTGATTTGACTCTCCAGATATACTAGAAATAGAAACAATGCAATCTATTTGCAGTAGATCAACCACATATGGTTTTTATAGCTCAGTCAATTCTAGTATTATTTTGAAAAATTCACTTTTGGACTACAATTTCCATAATTCTCCAGTCAGAGGCTGTTATATATCACATACATTGTTGGTTGCAATTCAAAAAGGAACTTTCCCAAACTCTGGGATATAAAGATATGTCTAGCAGCAGGTGGCCTCCATGTCAGTATGTGTAACTGTACATAACTTTTTGTTTAATACCATGGGCCACCATAGAAACAAAACATGAACAATCATCAATGGAAACTATATACCCAGCTTAATATGTAATTTATATTTACTAAACAACAGTCATCCATGGGATTGGTGAATCCAGTCTGTGTTCTAGTCAACCAGGGAGGCCCTGCTTTCAGTCCCACCAGCTTTGCAAACGCGTCTGGTGGGGACGAGGGACAGGGCCTTCTTGGTAGTGACCCTCTGCCTGTGGAATATGCTCCCTAGCGAAATCAGGTTGGCTTCTTCCCTCCTTTCCTTTAGGAAAAAACTGAAATCATGGTTTTGGAACCAGGCCTTTGGCCAGCAGGCATGATAGCACTTTGGACATCGAACTGGACTATATGACCATGATAATAATGGAAATGACTATATGACTGTGATAATAATGTTTAATTGTTTTTAATCTATTGTTCTATTTATTGTTTTATATTGCTGTTATTTGTTATATTTGTGGTATAAAATTGTTGCCAGTGTAAGAGTCCCACCCCCAGGGGTTGAGAAAAGCTGGATAGAAATGTTGTAAATAAATATGTAATAGTCCAAAATTTAAAGGAATTATCCAAAGTGCTGAATGTATTTTGGGTGTAGGGCTCTGTTCCTTAGACCATGAATTAAATAAGAACTGGGACCAGATTCACTGCTCTACTGATAAGGAAGCTATCAGTTGCCGTTGGATATAGCCTGCTTCAAACTCACTAATGGTTCATCATGTCTTCTCACATTTTTACTCCACTTTCAAGTCCTCTCAAGCTTCCAGCCAAGAGCTATTTTTGCTTCAGGTCACTGCTTCTATAGCTCCCTCCAGTGGCCCTGTTTCTCACAGTTGCTGCCTTCTTCTGCTACTCCCAGGATCCATTTCCAAATTGGCTGTATATCACTTCTGGCCAACCTGCTCACCTTACTTATTACAATATGTTCCCTATAGTTAGGCCATGCAGTTCTCATTTTCATTCGTGCAGAGTCCACGAAGAACAGCCATTCTTCTATGTTGTGGTCAATTTCCATCAGGAGCTTGGAAGAAGAAATGAGTCACAAGTATGAGCTAGTTTGCATCAACATGTTCCAACCCCACTCCCCACCCCCATGTCCTATTCACCACATAGGAAATGTTTACTAGAAATACTGCTGTAAACAATGATGCAATGATGGAGCCCCCCCTCCCCCCCGGTGGCACAGTGGGTTAAACTTGCTAACCCAAAGATTGCAGGTTCGAATCTGGAGAGCGGAATGAGCTCCTGCTGTTAGCTCCAGTTTCTGCTAACCTAGCAGTTCGAAAACATGCAAATGTGAGTAGATAAATAGGTACCACTTCAGCAGGAAGGTACATGCAGTCTTGCTGGCCCCATGATCTTGGCGTTGTCTACAGACAACCCCGGCTCTAGAAATGGAGATGAGCACCAACCCGCAGAGTTGGACATGACTGGACTTAATGTCAAGGGAAAACCTTTACTTTTACCAAAACAATGATGAGAAAAGAAATTTAGGTTTGTGTGTGTATAATGAATTTAGGTTTCAGTACACTCAGTGATTACCCACAACAAAGAAAACATCTTTGCCTCTCTAATTGGATTTGAATTACTTAGCCGAGAAGCCATTTGTTATAGAGTGGGTAATTAAACAATACTAGAATTAATTCCCTTCCTCTCATCAGATCAGCAGCTTTTGTTCAAGCAGCGTTTAAGCTACATATAAGGAAAGCCACAATGATGTACCCACAAGTTATCAGAACAAAAGCAAAGAAAACATTACATAATGGAAAACAGAAAATTTGTGAGGTCCTGAGAACAGAACATCCAGTAAAGGACGTTTGAATGCAGAGAGCTGGATCCTCCCCCCAATGAAATGAAAGCCATGTGAAGACAGAAAAAGCACTCTCCCCACTGTGTTTGTCACTTGAATATGGAGGGAGGGAGGGAGGGAAAGCACATGTGATAAGTACTAGGCTTGCACAAATTTTTGGATTAGATCGGAACTCATAACCGATTTGTTAAATTTGAACATACGAAGGTAAGTTCTCAGACACACAGAAAAGGTGTGGGGATTTAGTATTTGAATCTCTTACCCATTTTTTTTTTTTTGCAAATGTTCTGTAAAATTCAGATGCCTCCCAAGGTCAATTTAATTTTCAATTACAATCATTTTTTGTCATGTCAGGAGCGACTTGAGAAACTACAAATTGCTTCTGGTAAGAGAGAATTGGCCGTCTGCAAGGACGTTGCCCAAGGGATGCCCGGATGTTTTGATGTTTTACCATCCTTGTCAGAGGCTTCTCCCATGTCCCCGCATGAGGAGCTGGAGCTGATGGAGGGAGCTCATCTGTGCTCTCCCCGGATTCGAACCCGTGACCTGTTGGTCTTCAGCCCTATCAGCACATGGGTTTAACCCACTGCACCATCAGGGCCTCCTAATTATAACCATTAAGCAACTTTGGTAAAGATGCTTTTAAAATCTCATTCCTTTGGCCCCATCTTCACCAGCGCTACCATAAGGGAGGCACAGTGAGTGTGGCTAATCACTGCCATCTTAACTGTAGTTTGGGAAAGCAATTGTAGGGATTGCAGAAGGCCCTGCCTTAAACTACATTCTCCAGTATGCTTTGGGAGAGAATGCACCAATCAGGAGAGATAAAATTATCCCTCCCCTTAAACAGTTAGTTTTTCTGAAAACTTTTTTAAAAATCCCTTAAATCAGTCGATGGATTAGTATTTCTGAATGTTGGGGGGGAATGATCCCTTGTTATCGCATGTCTTTGGATAGAAAAATCAAGGAGCTAGCTCTTGTAGTTTTTTAAATGTTTTTAAAAATTTTAAAAAATTGCCAAAAATCCATGGATAAGTCAAATGTTCTGATATTTGGTGGGCTAACAGTGGTAAATGTGTTCTACTATTCTAACAAGTTTCACCAGGATATCACAAAAATGAGGGAGAGAGAAGCCCTTGAAGTTTCCCCACTGCCAGTGATGTTTTCCCTGTTGCGCATGCGTGATTGCTATTAATGAAGTACTTACAAAGATTCAGAAGTTTTGTACATTTTCAAAATTTTTACCCCAAAATTCGGAAAGAACTTTAGAAGTGAAGCAGCAGTGCCCCCTACTTTGAACACCGTTTAGAACCATTTTTTGGATCACATATGCCTAATAACTACTCAGTAGATACATAAATTTTATTATGGCCCAGAGACCCTTATTACACTGTAGCATACAAGTTATACAGGTAATGAGATTAAGAACATCCAGTGGATAAAATTAGCAAACAGTAAAAGCTGCTTAAAATACATGTTGGCTAAAAACAAGGGCAAAAAGCTACAAAAAAGTACTTAAATCTCTAGTCAAAAACTCATGATGCAGAGTTACAATTGTGATTACCCTATATACTTGTGTATAAGGTATAAGTTCAGGGCAGGCTATGGGGCTAAAATCATTGATTTTGATATGAATAATGGATAAACAGAGGGCCATTCCACAGAGAGGGAAAATCATCAGTAGCACCTCAGGGGGGACAATCTGCTGTCGTTTTTTCTGACCAGGCATTCAAAAAGGCCAGAAGCGGTGCCATAGTGAAGATAACATAGGGATTAGTGCTTCTTCTAGATTCTCCAAGGGTGAACTAATCTCTCTTTCTTGCTGTTCTGATCAGAGTATTTTACAGAGTACAGCACTTACATTGACCCAAGGATAAATCCAACCAGTCAATTTTTAAACTAATCTTTCTAGACTTATACATGAGTATAATAACCAACACTCGCAATTACATTGCAAAAAGAAAAAGGTTAGGGTACATCTTCAAGACCATTGTTTCAGATTATTTTTCTTATATTTCATAAGCATTATGAACAAAGGCCAAATAGTCATGCCTTCTTCTGAAGCATAAAGGTTCATGCCTTATGGGATCAACACAAGGGCTATGTTTAGCCCATAGGCAAAAGTCTTTCTGCTTCAAAATAAGCTGTGACTCTTTGGCCTTTGCCCAGTAATACAATGATATTTTATTCTGAGGTCCAGGAAAAATCAATGCAACAAAAAGCCTTTAAGACAATTTTTTTTCCTAATGTATGGTCTTTTAAAATGATATTATCTTCCAAGTCCAAACTCAGGGTAAAACTAGGCATCAAAAGGACTGTGTCTAACTCAGCAGTTCTCAACCTGGGGGTCGCGATCCCCAGGGGGGTCACCTGGCCATTTCGGAGGGGTCGCAAGTCCGCCTCTGTTGGCCCTGCCCCAAGGGCGTGGGCCAAGCGAGGGCTCCTTTGTGTGAGGCCTGGCCTGGCACGAAGCCTGCCTCGCTCTCTTGCCATTCGGTGAGGCCATGGAGCAGGCTCTCTCACCAGATGTGGGACTGAAAGCAGCCCAGTAGCACCAGGAGGAGGAGGAGCAGCAGAAGCAGCTTAGATAATTCATCACACTATTTATTAGAAAAGGTCAGTCTTTCCTTTTGTTTTGTTTTCAGTATTTTCTGTTGGTCATATGAGTTCTGTGTGACAAGTTTGGTTCAATCCCATCGTTGGTGGAGGCAGAATGCTCTTTGATTGTAGGTAAACTATAAATCCCAGCAACTGCAACTCCTAAATGACAAAATCAATCCCCCGCAACCCCACCAGAATGCAATTTTGGACGTATCAGATATTAGTGCCAAATTTGGTCCCGTGAATGAAAATACATCCTGCATATCAGATATTTATTCATAATAGTAGCAAAATAACAGTTATCACAGTTAGCAACAAAAATAATTTTATGGTTGGGGGTCACAACAACATGAGGAACTGTATTAAGGGGTCGCGGCATTAGGAAGGTTGAGAACCACTGGTCTAACTTGTCATTAATCATTCCTACAATGGGATTTCCCCTGAAATACATAATTTAACTGGTAAGAATTGGGATATTAGGTTCTTGTGGGTTTTTTCGGGCTGTAGAGACATGTTCTAGAGGCATTTCTCCTGACGTTTCGCCTGCATCTATGGCAAGCATCCTCAGACCTCACTATCTCTGAGGATGCTTGCCATAGATGCAGGCGAAACGTCAGGAGAAATGCCTCTAGAACATGGCTCTATAGCCCGAAAAAATCCACAAGAACCTAGTGATTCCAGCCATGAAAGCCTTCGACAATAAATTGGGATATTGATTTACCCATAGTTGCTTGATACTGGTAGTGACTTTAAACACCCAATGCTCCTCCTAATTAATCCCTCTGCTCAAGAACTATGAATTGTATTGTATGAATCTGCTATTCCACTTCAGGATGCTTCCAGACAGGGCTTAAACCCATGCTTTAAGTGCCCACGCCCTTCCCAAAAACCCAAGCTTTCCTAGTGGGGATGTCCCCATGCTCTTTTGGTAACTCCCAGTAACTACCAGGAGGACATGTGCCTCCCTCCAAGCCCTTAAAATAAAAAAAATATATCAGGCTGCCATTATACCTCTCCCACAGGCTTCCTGGCATGTAGAAATGATGCACCAGGATGCAGGGGTGGGGTGGGGGCGGGGAAGCAATTATCCCCTGCCTCCTGGTGCATAATTTCTATGCAACAGGAGGCCTGTCGGAGAGGCGTAATGGTGACCCAGTAAGTTTTATTTTAAGGACTTAGGGGGCGGGTGGGGAGGGGCAGGGTGCTCCTCACTCCTCTGGGCTCGTGGAGCTCCACAAGCAAGATGGGCATGGGGACTGACACCCAGAGAATACTCGGTAGTCAGTCCCACAGGCCCCATAACCTGTTAGACACGAGCCTAATGGAATAAAAGTAAAAGTCTGATAGGACCCGCATTTTGGGTCCTGTCTAGAAGGGCCCTCTGTCAAACTATGATTGATAGTGGATACATACTGTGTTGAGAAACTTCAATATTGCAACTCTCTTCAATTGCGCTAATTTGTCAATTCATGGTCCTAAGATTGTACCTCCACATACACTTTTAACCCTGCCTTCCCATTGAACCAAGATGGCTACAGGAAAATTGCAGTATTGACCACTATTGATGGGTTTTACCTGTTAATAGCTAGATAAGGGAGAATCATGGGAGGGAGGCAGATTAACAGTGTGATGCACATGCTGTCATGCAGTAGGGACCACATTCGTGCCTCATGTGATAACATCCTCAGTCTAAATCACAAATGTAATAACGAAATGCCTTTAAACCGATATATATTCTCAGAAGAACTATTGCTGGCTTTTTTGCTTCTTTGCTATGTGAATGGTGAGATGTATGATATCAACAATTGAGAACTACTGAGCTAAATCACTAGTAATAACTGAGTAATAATACACTGCAGGTTTGCAGATTTAAATTACCCCTTTGTAGTTTATGTGTAAACATTTCAATCTGCCAGTGGAACAAGCTGCCTGCAGAGCTAGTTTGGCTGATGATATCATCAGCATAATTACCATCTCAAGAACTCACATGCCAAGGGATTTTTTTCCATTTATTAAATTGTATATGCTTGGAAGTGCAGAAGGGTGGAATTTGAGGTCCTGGCACAAACAGGGATTTAAGAAAATGGGTTAAAATGGAATTATTTTAAAAGTAGAAAAGAAGCTTATAGACTACCATTATATTTACCAAGAGCTGCAACTGCCTGATTGTATTAAGCTGTTTACTGTGGAGAAGCCATGTACATTTCAGTCATTTCAGAATGAACGATTGCGCAGGTATGATAAAGGTTAAGAAAAGGAGGAGGAGAAGGAACAAGGAAAGATGGCTAAAGATAAAGACGGTGCCAGTGTCAACAGGCACCTTTGTTCCTGGAATAAGTGGGAGGCAGCCAGGGAGTGCATGGCAACTCCCAGCAGTCCTTTGCAGATGGGATAAAGTGGAGGCTTCTGGCATCAGGATTGGTCCAATAGCGCACTAGGAAGGGTTAGGGTTTAAATAGCTGGCTCACACAAAAGAGGCAGCCAGTCCAAGGGGAACTTCAGCCCACCCTTCTCTGCCTGTACTTAGAATATTGATGCATTGTCATAACTGGGGGGTTTGGTGATGGGCACTGGTTAGGAATTCAATTATTGACCAGTAAAATTCTGCACTGCTAAAGGATATGGGTTCCCAAAGGGGAAAGGACCCTGGCTGACAAATTAATAATAAGAATAACAATAATACCCCATTTTACCACCACCCCCCAGGGGACAAAAAATGGCTTAACATAAAAGCATCAATGTGGTGTGGCCAGATATGAGGGTTGAATAAAAAGTAATGCCTCCACCTTCGTAACTCCTCAACAGATGGGCATACTGGTATGCAGTAGGTACTGGCTTGTTCAGTAGACTCTTCTCTATAGTTCTATTTCAGCGGGAAGCCTTAGTATTGAATGATTGTGTTGTTAAAGTGTGAAGTATGGAACCCTGCACAGACGGTCGGTCAATGCGACTTAAGCAACGTGCAGTCATTGAATTCTTGACAACAGAAGGTATCACCCCAAAGGAGATTCATCAGAGAATGCAATCTGTTTATGGTGATTGTGTTGATGTGAGTTCTGTGTGTCTTTGGGCGAGTAAGTTTAAAGAAGTTGAGGTGGGGACATCTGACTTGCATGACAAACAAAGAGTTGGATGTCCTGTGACAGCAACCACTGAGTTTCACAAGCAAAAGGTTGACAGATTGATTCAGGATTATCGTCGTATCATTCAGAGGGAAATTTCAAGCATAATTGGCATTTCACAAGAACGCGGGGGTCACATTATTGCTTTGCTTGGCTATCGGAAGATCTGTGCATGATGGGTCCCCAGGATGCTGACACCTGAAATGAAAACGCACAAACTTGAAACTTCAAAGACTGGATCTCACCACCATATGACATCCGCCATACAGTCCAGATTTAGCACCATCTGACTTCCATCTGTTCCCGATAATGAAAGAAGATCTGTAGGGACATCATTATGCTTCTGATGAAGATGTTGAGAGAACGGTGGGACACTGGTCCCAGACTTCTTCCATGACAGCTTCAGAAAACTTGCTCATTGTTGGCAGAAATGTATCCAACTGTCTGGTGATTATATGGAAAAGTGAATAGTGGTAATTAAAGAGCACATTCTAAGGATTATTTTTGCATTTGATTTATTAAAATATTCCCAAGTAACAAAGGTGGAGGCATTACTTTTCATTCAACCTTCGTACAACCATACAGAGTAGTCACACTATTCCAGCAGCTCTCTCAAGAGCAGAACATTATCCTAATGGCTAAACAGGTTGTTGGGTGGAGGATCCTTAATCCATTTGGGTGTCTACCCCAATAAGCTGTAACCAAATAAAGTTGTGTCCATTTTATTAACTCAACACAGTGTCTGTTGTTATCACATGAGGATGTCAAGCGGGAGGCTGGCAGCATTTACAACTACCTGGGAATTTCCTTAATCATAGACCTTATGTGGCTATTCAGGATTTGCTTAGATGATGATGGTGATGATGGCAATGACAACAACAGTTAGTTATAATGCTCTTTCCACCATCAAACATATACAATCAGGGACACTAATAACGTAAATAATAATGTAAATGTAGATGTGGTTTCTTCTATCACATCTTTAATATAATAAGCAGTGTACTTATTTTTATTTATTTAAAGCAATTTTGCATAGCTCTTCGTCTGGAAAGCAATTCCAGAACAGCTTGCATACAAAGAATAAAAAAAGAAACAATGTCTGTCTGCAGGCTTACAATTTAAAATATATCAGACAAAAGGAAAATTAGATAGGGAGGGAAAAGTGAAAAAACAGTCTCAAGAACCAACTCTTACATTTAAAATAGCATGATTTTGTTTATTTAGTGTATTTTTGCATTACCTTTCAGCCCACAGATAAAAACCAATTAAAACAATAGAAAGAGAAAAACATTTTAGCAACACATGAAGATATTCTTTAAAAACTCCAAAAACAACCTGGAAACATTGCCCTATGTTTAACTGGATCAGCTCCATGAATAGTTTGGCGACCATAGAGGTAATTCATGTGCCCTCTTCTCTAAATGGTTAGCATAGATGTGCCCCCAATAGATTTTTATGATCAAGTGGGGATTCTAATCTTGGTTTCCTACTGTCCTCACCCAACATCTAAACCACAGCATCATGTTGTCTGTCTGCAGGGTAATAATGTCCTTTATAAAACAAATGGTGCAATTCTTCACTTACAACATTGGAAGTTATAATAGACAAACGTTTATATGAAGAGTGATAAAAAAAATTAAAGGTCCTGAAACCGGTGTGGTCAGGTGAAGACTCCAAGTGCAACCAACAGTAAAAAGAACCCAATTTGTCATCAAAGGCTGGATCTAGAGATCCATGGAGAGTCTGCAATTATATGAGATTATTCATATGAACAATATTTTAAAGGGATGCCTGAAAAACAGAATTTAATTAAAGAAGCATATACAAAATATCAGGAAGATATGTGGCACATCGCCCAACTATGCAAGTCATTTAAATTTCAAAAGGTTTATTTTTACCTTTTTATTAAATAAAAGGGAGCCAGGGGGACATGTCTTAGATTTCAAGAAGTTTGCCTTGGCATTTTTTTGAAATGTCAGGGAAGCATATGGGTCATCTATCTCAGACTGTATCAGCTTGGATGACAAAACATTTTAGCAATGTAATTTGAGTAGCAGTACTGGAGGAGAGTTGTTTCTGAAATGTATATTTTCTAAATGGAAAATATACATGTGTAGATTTTCCAAATGGAAAGAAATACTCTGATGAAACATTGCATGATGCAGAGATCGTGCTCCATATCCTAAGCAGCCTTGCAAGAGAACTTGGAATGAGACTGAACAATATTTCATTTATACTCCTAAGAAGGATATGTCCGTCTTGTGCAATTGCAATTGCTTTTGCAAACATAATAGAATTTGATGCTGACTGCTTATCTTGTTTCTCAAACCGATTTAAAGCTACTGCTATGAAAATTAATAATGTATTATTATTTACTATCTTTAAAGGTGCTGTGCTGTGTTTTGTTATTTTTTTTCTAACCAAGAAGGGTAATTAAAAATGTGAAAAGTAATGTTTTCCTTTTTTAATGCAGGTATCTACGGTTCTAGAATATGGCCGCATAATAATTTACACAACAAGTCTTCGTGTGGTCAGAACAACTTTTGAAAGATGCGAGTTGGTTCGAAAGATTTTCCAAAACCACAGAGTGAAATTTGAAGAGAAAAACATTGCACTGAACAGTGAATATGGAAAGGAGTTGGATGAGAGATGCAAAAGAGTTTGCGAAACCCCATCGCTACCAGTTGTGTTTATTGAAGGCCAGTATCTGGGGGTAAGTATTACAGCATATGTCTCTGTGACACTCCTATAATCGAAACATAAAGCTATAAGTGTGAGCAATAAAGAGAGTATTTATATGGAAGAGCACATTTATGAACTTCACAAGTCACTTCATAATTTTTTTCCAGCGTTTATGGCACTCCTCTTAAATACAACATCAATGATGAAGGAGCATAAAACCCGCATGTCAGCACATAGCAGCTATATTCAGATCTAGCCAAGTGTCTTACACTATATAGTCAAAATTGTATGTATAAATAAAAACATACTATTATACAAATAGTCTAGTTGAAGACTACTAGCATACTTTTAATTTAGAAGCTATCTTGAATCCTGGTTTAGGGGGGAAAGTGAAATATAAAGATGGGGTATAAATAAAGATAAAGTGCCCATCCAAGTTAGTTGTATAGATCATAAGTTTATGATTTGCACTCTTGTAATTGCCACTTCTTTTTCTGGAACCCAGAAAATGCTTGGTTAATTCCTGATTATTTCATGTCGTCCCCCCCCCCCCTTTTTTTATCTGTCTTTTTGTTTCTGCCAGCAGAGTGCTTTATTTTTCTTCAAAAAAATGCCTTCTAGTTTTGTACTCTTGTCCTTTTTTGTTCCCTGACACCCACTTCTGTATCTTTTATGTTCGATCTGTAGTTCTTTTGTGTGCCTGCCTGTATACACCCACGTACACATGCCCACACAAGTGGAAGGGAATGGAAGATAGAAGACATCGACCATTTCTCTCATTTATTTTGCAAAACCAGGCATGTAGCCGGGGGGGGGGGGCTTGCGGGGCTTGAGCCCCCCCCCCCGAAATTCTCATGGTTGTTCGTGAAAAGGCCTTACTGGTGCATTATTTAAACTGTTATGTTTATTCATATCATGATCTGATCACCATACTCAATATATCCCATATGCATGGGGGTATTGGGGTAATGATACAAAACATTTGCTAGGCTAGACTCTCTTTCACTCAGACTCAGCCCCCCCCCCCCCCCGAAACCCTCCCTAAAAAAAAATTAGCCCCCCCCCCCCGAAACGAAATCCTGGCTACGGGCCTGTGCAAAACTATTCTATTTAGGGGAGGGGAGAGCAATGGTGGGAAAAGGCACTTTAAGACCATCAGATGACCTTGTGACACAAGGCTAAAATCGGTGGCATGTGTCGATCTAGCCCCAGTCACACATGGAACTGGCTGGGGTTGTGCTTTGTAGGTGAAGGAGGGTGGAACTGGTGCACCGCTACCATGGTGGCAACACAGGAGGTTAATTTAATGGGGGAAGCCGTGTGCTCCACATGTGCACTATGCTTCTCTCCATGGGATCAACAGCTGCAAGAGCTAGATTATGCAAGGCGAGGGGTGGTGGCTTCCCTATACCCCACAGCAAAGTGAAGCGAGGTGAGCCTTTTTTGGCAGCCATATTATAAGGCCATTATATGATCGAATTCCTCAAAATCATTAATAAGGAAGAGTGGATTATGCATTTTTAA
The DNA here is from genome assembly GCF_037176765.1 of Anolis sagrei. Taxonomy (NCBI): domain Eukaryota; kingdom Metazoa; phylum Chordata; class Lepidosauria; order Squamata; family Anolidae; genus Anolis; species Anolis sagrei. Next base: position 78,572,581 of record NC_090025.1, on the reverse strand, counting down.
AGGCACGTGGATGTGGGAATGGGGAAATAGTTGCCCAAAGTGTCACAAAATGCATTTGATTGAATTGGCACTAGTTGTAGGTCTGGATGAGCATAAAGGTGATTGTGACAATGATGACAATGATAACCAATTGTGATTAACAATAGTTGAGATCCGGTACCATCCGGTACCATCAGATATAACCATTGTGACAACTGAATGTGTCCCCCCAAGTCTACCTAACCAAATGGTTTCTCAGGTGCTGCAGGGCATTGGAAAATGGCATCTGTAGTGCTCTGCTGTTCGGGGAGTGCATTGAGAGAAGGTAGCTGGAAAGACCTCTTGACCTTCTGCAATGGCTTTTCTCAATGCATCTTTTGATCGATAGAGTTCTGTAAATAACATTTTCCGTGTGTTGCTCTGCTGTGTCTTGGGAATCCTTTGGTTGCACCAACTGGCTGAAAAGATACATTTGGTTACAAGATTGTAAATACAAATTAGGATCTCATTAAGTGCTAAGCAGAGGCCCATACAGACTACACAATTATAGTTACCTAGTCCATTTTAATCAGCATGGAACATCCTATGGAATACTGGTGTTGTAGTCTGGTGGAATATTTATTTATTTATTTATTTCAAAGTTTTATATACCGAGCTTCTCACCTCATAAGAGGGACTCAGCCCGGTCTCCAACCATAAAAACACATACAATCGGTAAAATATCAAAATACACATTACAATAAACATTAAAAAAGCACATATATTTAAAACTACAGTGGTCAGTCGTCATTCTAAAATCGAATATACACTGTCTTCCTTCCAGATCATTGTCTCATTCTTCGACAGCCTGTCTCCATAACCACGACTTCACCTGTTTCCTGAATGTCAGGATTGTTGGGGCGGTTCTAACCTCTGGCGGGAGAGAGTTCCAGAGTCGCGGGGCCACCACCGAGAAGGCCCTGTCCCTCGTCCCCACCAGCCGCGCTTCTGAGGCTGGCGGGACCGAGAGCAGGGCCCCTCCAGACGATCTTAGTAATCTTGATGGTTTGTAGGGGAGAATACGTTAGGAGGGGTAAACCGAGCCGGAGTGCTTGGGTTAAGAATTCAAAATGTTCCTTTTTGCGCTATGAACCTATGAATGAGAGACTGTCAAGTCACCATATTATCAAAATTCTTGCTCATTTCTTGTAGACTCATGGCTGTACTGTTCCTTCCTTGATTTAGCCTATCCATCTAGAATGGACTTCTCAGTTTACCTCTACTTTATAAAACATTATAATATTTTCCAGTGAGTCGTGTCACCCCATGATTTTTCCAAAGCCTCGGCTTAGTCATCTTGGTTTCTTGGAAAAATTCAGAGATAATATGCCCTAGGATTCATTTATTTGTCTTTAACAGTCCTGAGAATCCTTAGAACTCTTCTCCAGTACCACATTTCAAATGAGTTTATATTCTTTTTATAAGATTTTTTTTACTGTCTGGCTATCATGGCCATAGATAGAGATTGGAAATATGATGGCATAGAAATAAGGAAACATAGAAGTTGGAAATATGGTGATATGGACAATTCTAACTTTAATATTCAATTATCCTTCAGAATGCTGTCTAGTTCCTTCTCAGCTGCCCATCCAAGACACATGCCAGAAACAAATATACGTACTGTACATTATTGTGGGGCATGGGGAATTCTAATAATGTTTGTCTCATAAATAAAGAAAGAAACAAAAATCTAGCCTATCATATAGTAATCCGAGGCATATACAGAATGTTCTACTATGAAAGTTTCCCATTCATATACTTAAAGTAGCCTGAGGTTAGGGGAAGATTAATTTGTAGTGACAGCCATAGAAGTGAGACTGAAAATGGGTCAAGTTATACATATGAAAGATTTCCTTGGGCACCCAGGCATACATTTATTCTTGCTTCATTCACTGGTATAAATGTTTAGGTCTCAAACCTAGCCCTAAATAGCAGGGATAGATGTAGGGGTGTATATGTGTGTGTGTGTGTGTAGACAGAGGCGGCTCTTCCATTACTTGAAGTAAGCGGTCGCAGAACACTTTTTTTTGCCAGGGGCGCAGAGGCGACTCTGTAAATGCCCCTCGACCGCCACTTAAGGAGTGCCCCCTCAGCTCACAACAGCCCTAGCAGTCTGAGGGGAGCCTCATCTTTCTTGCCTCGCTGCTGGGCGATCCTCTTCCCAAAGGGGCCGGGCCCTTGAACCTCGCCTAGCCCCTCTTGTTCCTGCTCCACCTGGCCACCGGGCGCGCAAGCAGAGCCGGCGCTCAATCGTTCTCCGCATTCAATCCCTTCCCCATGACCAGCTCTCTTTCCTGATCCCCTGGCGCTCCACCCGCCTCCTCTCCTCTCCCCAATCCGCGGGTGGGCAAAGGGGGTCCGGAGTCGTGTCTGAAGACCCCAGCATGCGCACCAAAAGTCGCCTCTTCTCCTGACTTTCTCTTCAGCCATTGGGACCAAGAGAGAGAGAGTGTGTGTGAGAGAGAGCCCCTCCAGCTGGAGGTATCTCCCACTTCCGCTGCCCCCTTTGTTTTTGCGTCTACCTTCAAGAAAGGTGGGAATCTCCACCTCTCTCTCTCTCTCTGTCTGTCTCTCTCTTGGTCCCAATGGCTGAGGAGAAAGTCAGGAGAAGAGATGACTTTTGGTGCACACGCCAGGGTCTTCAGGCATGCCTCCGGACCCAAAGCGGGCCAGGCAAGGGAGCAAGTGCGGCAAGTGTAGTTACTGGGATGTATAGTTCACCTACAATCAAAGAGCATTCTGAACTCCACCAATGATGGAATTGAACCAAATATGGCACACAGAACTCCCACAATGAACAGAAAATATATATCAGTGATTGGTTGGGGGGGGGGGGGCTAAAATATTTTTTGCTTACCGTTGAAAATTACCTAGGGCCGCCTCTGTGTGTAGAATATGTCCATTGACCCACAAATAAGAACTCCAGTCCCTACTGAAATTTTCCTTCAGTCCCTAAATTCCTTGCATTGCAGAAAGCAAAACACTGAAAACCGTACACAGCTTCTATTTGTCATATTTGCATTCCATTGGTAATCCTGCTGCTCCTTTTTTGAAGTATAAACTGTATTTCTAATGTTGGTTCTATGTTAGAAAAGGGGTAATTTTATTCCATGGGGGCAGAATTCTCAATGCCCTAATTTTGACCTTCCCACGTAGCACCTATTTAAGTTATATAACAGTTGACTTAAATTAAATTTGGCTGCCTAGAGACCTGTTTATAGGCTACAACCCCTGAAGTGGGCATCCGCTTGGCATCTAGTGCCTTCTAGCCACTAATGTGGAGTAAAGCCAGTTAACATGCTTTTGCCTCGCTTTAGGAAATGTTGGGGAATGCCCTAGAACTGCCCTGCAACACTGAAGGAGCTTCATATTTTGGAGCAGTGTGAACAGCTAGACTTATTCTAATTTGGACAAGCCCAGCTGTTTACATGGGTCGGTGTCACCATTCTGTTTTCTTTGTGCTTTGTGACCTGAGGAAAATGAGATGACACTTTCTGTGTGTTTCCTCATGGCAGATGATGATTACAATAAGAATATTTATGTGAGAATAATATTTAATGTCATTAAAACTCTCTGGAGCTCTGGAGTTGCTGGTGCTGCAGTGAAATTAAATGTCACAGGTAACAGTTGGTTTGGCCTGACTGGTTGGTTGGGACTCCATTCTTCTTCTGCTGCTGCAGGACAAATACGAGCAGTTTCGATGCCCCTGAGGGCAGTGCCAGATTTACTCTTGTGCTTAGGTGTGCTTAAGCACAGGGCCCCATTGCCAAAAATACTTTTGCTTATGTATTGCCATTCTAAATTTGAAGGCATTCTGTTTCGGAGCAATTTTAGACATAATGATAGGGTTGATATTTTATGATAGGGATTCTCAAACTTTTTCAACTTTGGAGCCTTTTTTGAAGCAAAGGTTTCTCGTGGTGCCCCAAGAAATGTTTATATACTGTATTATATTATATACTATATGTATATATATAAAGCACGGGCAAACTTTTTGATGCATTGTGTTTTAAAATTTGACAGATGGGCCATGCCAATTGCAGATGGATACAGAGATGGCCATCCTGCCTTTGTAACCATCATCGTCATCACCACCATCATCATAGTAATAGTAATAGGAGCAAACCCAGAGGCCATCCAATCCAACCCCCTCCTGCCATAGCACACCCTGAGAGAAAAAGTCTTTTGAAAGCAAGCAAGCAGTGGGTGGGGGATTATTTGGGTGGCAAGGAAGGTGAGGAGAAAGGCTTTTGGTGGTGAAGGAGGTGGAGGAGGAGGTTGAACAGGAAAGAGGTGGGAAAGCTTAGAGGAGGAGGGAGAAGGAGAGGGGAACTGAGGAGCCCCAAAGGCTCTGGGAAGCACCCCTTGAAAATTGCTGGTCTATGAGAGTGTGCCATAAAGCAGAAAATGTAGACCTACATCCTTCAGGGTCCAAGTAACTTAACTAGCACAGGGCCTCATTTGTCCTAAATGAGGAGCAATCCTGAGTATTCTCAGTTTGGACCACCTCCCCTTCGCATCAAATGGCCCATGTAGATGAACCCCAGGTCTCTTCTCATTGAGAAGAAATGTAATTTAAGCCATACATTCTGTTGGTCTGAAAAACAATATCAGACCAATAGAATGTATGGTAGTTCCCACATTGTGTTTGTAGGTACTGAAAGCCAGGATGGTGTAGTGTAGTGGTTTGAATGTTGGACTAGGACTTTGGGAGACCAGAGTTCAAATCCTTGTTCTGCCCTGGAAATCCATTGGGTGAACTTGGGCAAGTCACCTTTAGCATAAGAGGAAAGCAATCACTAACTACCTCTGAAGAAAATGTGAGAAAAGAGTCCTATGAGTCCATTTGTTGGAAATTACTTGAAGACATATAAAAACATCAAAATTTCAGACTATATCTAGGACCTTATCACATAAGCTGCTGAAATCATCACGCATCATGGTGAATACAGCAGTGCCCAGCAGGGTGTGTGGGGGAACCCATCACTCAATGCCCCACAATGCCTGGTTTACCAGAAACTCCATCGCATGGGAGGGAAGTGTATGCTGCCTGGTTTCCTCCCATTGATCCCTATGCAACAAGGGAAGCCTCCCATGTTGCTGCAGCAGTGGCATATGCCAATTCCTGTCCATTTTGTCATGGAACCCTGCCAGAAGTAGATGTATGTCGTGGCATGGGAACAAGGTGGGCTCTGTGGCATAAATGGAGAAGAAAAACCCTGCATATGCCACTGAATTTAGCCCATCTGATGATGTTGTAAGAAGGGAATACAATGCAGCTTTCAGTTATGCAGTTGGTTGGGTATGCAGTTGCACATCTAGTAACAGAAGTAACAATGTTCCTAGAGATAAGAAAGAAGAAATGACCTACTACTTGCATAACAAGAAAAACCTGCTAGATCACTGTTTTCTTTTCCTAACACTGCTTCTGGTGTAGATGCAAGAAATTGCTGCAGATAGTCCAATACTACTACTACTACTACTACTACTACTACTACTAATACAAATAAATAAACATAGGCCCTAGTGTATACTGATGACTGGGCCCTATGTGTATTTACATGTTTCATTATTATTATTATTATTATTATTATTATTATTATTATTATTATTTGAAACACAACAAAATGAGTCCCCAGCAGACACTCTGCAGGCTGTTGAATTGGATCACATGTCAAACACTTCCCAAGTGTCTAGGACTGTGTGATGTATCGGCGAATAATGTGTGCACATCCCAAGAAGGTGGCCTTTTACAGCTGGCAGATGGTAATTTTGTTAGCGCTGATTGTGTTTAAGTGCAGGCCAAAGTCTTTAGGCACTGCACCCAGTGTGCCAATCACCACTGGGACCACCTTTACTGGCTTGTGCCAGAGTCTTTGCAGTTCGATTTTTAAATCCTCACATCGTGTCAGCTTTTCCAGTTGTTTCTCTGCAATCCTGCTGTCACCTGGGATTGCGACATCGATGATGATGATGATTATTATTATTATTATTATTACTATTATTGGACTATTGACAACAACCAGCAAAATCCAAGGAGTTGTATTATGACAACTTCTTTAGAGCCTGTTTTCCTCAAAAACATTAAAAGGTTAAAATAATTTCAATTTTTTTTCCTTCTCTGCTTGAAACCATGTAAGCTGAATACAATGTTCTTTGAATCCATTTGCTGGGCAAACAGAGCAATGAGGGGAAACAGGTTGTTATAAACAAGAATGTCATAAAATAAATAGCATTACCTATCCACAGGACTCTAAAGGGGCTTTTATAAGACAACATTTTCCTTTAGATCCGGGAATATTTTAGCAATCTTATGGTGCTCTCAATGTAAGAATAATGTATATGTTGACGCATGTTGTTGTTTTTTTTACAAAATTGTGGGTCTTCTGTTTTTGTTGTATTGGGGCGACTTTTGCTTTGTAGTTTTCACTAAACAGGTTAAAGAACTTTGAGAAAATTTGTTGAAAAATGATGCATACATTTACAGATAAATTATTATTTTCAGCAGAGAAAATGCAAAACAGAAACGGAAAACTCTTGTGCCATTTCTCTCTAACAGCTGATCAATAATTTCTGTGAACTCAGTGCATGCCCTTTACCAGCAAAGGAGGTGGAGAAAGGAAATAATTTCAGCAGCAGGAAATGAAGCTGGTCCTGACCTGACAACATTGATTTATTGTTGGGAAGATCATTTTGTGAAAACAAACAAAAGGCCAACAACCAAGCCCTGAAGTGGAACAAGAACTGCTATCATGAAGGCCTTTTCAAGAATCAGTGATAACACTTAAAAGAAACACAGTATTTTTAGACTGCAGTTACCAAGCTACATGCTCCTCACATAGGATCCTTGTGGGAGGCTTCTCTCATGTCTCCGCATGAGGAGCTGGAGCTGGTAGAGGGAGCTCATCCGCCTCTCCCCAGATTCGAACCTGCGACCTGTTGGTCTTCAGTCCTGCTGGCACAGGGGTTTAACCCACTGCGCCATAGGGGGCTCCATGCCACAAGGATGATAAAACATCAAAACATCTGGGAGTCCTTTGGGCAAGGTCCTTGCAGACAGCCAATTCTCTCACACCAAAAGTAACCTGCAGTTTCTCAAGTCACTCCTGACACGACAAAAAACAACAACAACAACAAAAAAACAGCTGTCAGTAGAAATTAGCTGCAAGTATCTACTCTCTCCTATTGTATGCATTCATTTTGAGGTTACATTTCTATTTGATTGATCTTTCCATCTAAGAACATATTGCAGCTTTTATTACATTGTAAAGCTTTCAATTCTTCCTAAATATCCCAAGGAGATACCGATGCTGTGGTTTTGTTTTGCCATCAATATAGTCCAACAATATATAAACTGAAACACATAAGATTGATCAACTAGTGTTTTTCTTTTCTTTAAGGGACTGGCAATGCTGTTCAGTCCACAGCCAAATAGAGATAAACAGTATCATGGCACGAGCCTGCCTCTATCTATATTTACTAATGTAACATTCATAGTAGTTGGAGCTGCTTATCTGAAAATGAATTATGCCCTCTGCTGGGGCAATGATGAAACATATTACATTTAAATATTCCAGCTTGGATAGTTGTTATAAAAAGCAGACTTTAGCAAGCTTACTTTTTGGATAAAAGTTCCCAGAATTCACCAGCCAAAATGCCCACAGATTAGATTTTGGGAACTGTAATAAAGAAGACCGCAACTTTTCAAAGCATAGAAAAAAAGGAACTCGGGGATTTAGGTAAAGGTAAAGGTTGACGCCTGACACAGTCAAGTTATTGAAATATATTATAGAAAGGGGGGAAAAACAATAACAAATGATCAAAACAACTCAAAATGTATTTGGTTTTACACTTAGGTATTGGAGCCCCCAGTGGCGCAGTGGTTTAAAGCACTGCGCTGCTGAGCTTGTTGATCGAAAGGTCGCAGGTTCGATTCCGGGGAGCGACGTGAGCTTCCGCTGTCAGCCCTAGCTTCTGCCAACCTAGCAGTTCGAAAACATGCAAATGTGATTAGATCAATAGGTACTGCTCCGGCGGGAAGGTAACGGCGCTCCATGCAGTCATGCCGGCCACATGACCTTGGAGGTGTCTACGGACAACGCTGGCTCTTCGGCTTAGAAATGGAGATGAGCACCACACCCCAGAGTCAGACATGACTGGACTTAATGTCAGGGGACTACCTTTACCTTTACCTATATTATTTTAAAGCCAACAAGACATACTAAACTGCTTCTCTAGGCATACCTATGATGTCCCAGGCCCAGCCAAGCACAATAATAATAATAATAATAATAATAATAATAATAATAATAATAATCTTTATTTATACCCTGCCACCATCTCCCCAATGGGGACTCAGGACGCTTACATGAAGCCAAGCCCAAACAACAAATTGCAGTAAAATAAGATACAAGTTACAATAAAATAAACAATATAGCAGTAAGACACTGAAAATATGACTACAATAAGCAAAATAAAAAAAAGAGAGGAATAAACCAAACATAATGACAGCGAGCGGGCCGCATGTACATAAAACTCAGGGTGAGATAAAGGAGCAGAATTCTTTGTGAGTGAGAACTCATAGAGAGACAGGGTGATAGACTGACCTTCATACAAGCGGGTTGGGGTTGGGGTGTACTCCTAGGACAAAAATGTTCAGGGGAGCAATAGGTTAAGAATATGTAACTACTTTCCAAAAGTGCAATGGAAGAGCCAGGTCTTGAGATTCTTTTTAAAGGTTTCTAAGGTAGGGGCTTTCCTAATCTCTCCGGGCAATAAGTTCCAGAGTCAGGGGGCCACAGAGGAGAAGGCTTCTCTCTCAATAGTTCACAATGGATCTTGTAAGCAAGCCAGCTAATTTTTATTTCCTTTGAAATCCCTGAAGTAATTGATCAAAGAACAGAATAAATCAGAGTGGAAAGCTGATTGCACATTTACATATAACAGCAAAAGAAGAGATGCTAAATCATGGAGCAGAACACCATTCTCAACTTTCCACCAAATGCTGATGTAGGAAGAGGAAGTAGACATCACTGGGGACAAAGTCACGTACTCATTGCATACAAGTATCCAGTTTCTCAGTTTCTTTAGTCATACACCAATTATAAAATGGGATCTAGAAACTAAAAGACCTGAAGGTCTTTTGAATTTCACAGATAACCACCTAGCTCAGCAATGGAGCTGATGTAAGGAAGAGTTCAAGCTAAAGGCCCTTCCAGACAGGTCCTAAATCCCAGGATCTGATCCCAGGTTTTCTGCTTTAAACTGGATGATATGAGTCTGCACTGCCAGATAAACTGAACACCTGGGATCAGATCCTGGAATATAGGGTCTGTCTGGAAGAGCCCTAAGTAGAGTGAGCTATTGGGACATCATCACACTAGAACACCAATTCATGTTAAATCTGTTTTCTGTGCCATGCAGAATTCTGGGGTTTGTAGTTTGGTGAGACCCAGGACCTCTCTGGCTGAGCAGATTAAAAGCCCCTTGCTAAACTATAAACCCTAGAATTCTGCAGAA